>NW_024581136.1:20682245-20713783 GCF_017639235.1 Corvus kubaryi | reverse complement strand
CTGTGCCGGGCGGCGGGACTGTGCCGGGCGCCGGGGCTGTGCCGGGCGCCGGGACTGTGCCGGGCGGCGGGACTGTGCCGGGCGGCGGGACTGTGCCGGGCGCCGGGGCTGTGCCGGGCGCCGGGACTGTGCCGGGCGGCGGGACTGTGCCGGGCGGCGGGACTGTGCCGGGCGCCGGGGCTGTGCCGGGCTCCGTGCGGCGGAAGAGGTTCAGCCTCCGAAGGCTGCCCGGCGATGCCCCGTGGCACCGCCCGGCCGGCACGGGACAGGCTGCACGAGTTAGTGAAAAAATAGTAAAGTATTCCCGTGACGTGCTGCATTTTCTGTGAGGCGACGCTGGGAACCAAATAAGCACAAACCGATTTTAACAAACCCATCCCAAAACCAGAAGCCAATGCATTAATTAACTCCTTGTGCCATCTAGACCAGGATCCGTCGAAACATCTTCAGCTCTCTGTGGTGTCTAAGCTTCAGCAGGCAGAGCAGAGGGGATCACATAAGCACCAAGAGAAGCATAAGAAAACCACAATACCGAGGCTTGTATCTGCTGAAATTATTCCTACAGTTTCGCTGTGCTTGCAGTAGCACATAAAGCAGCTTTTACCTGGTGGTCGTTAATGCAGATGGGCTCAACTCTCTAAATAACTAGAAGTAAAAATTACTCAGATGCCTTTAGACACGAGGAGCGCTCCTGCAGGAACAGAAAGATTAGCTCGCTTGGAAAAACTTAGATGACTGCAAAGAACGTATTTGCACATGAAAGGTACAGTGTTTCCTGCTGCTCTGTGGAGCTGTTTTCAGTGCTCAAAGTCACCACCAGAGTCAGGAGATAAGCATCATTGCTTCAATGAGGCTCCACGTACTCAGAGGATTCTGGAGACTCGGCAGTATTTAGCCCATATAAAGAACATTTTTTTGCTGCTTAAAATGACTGGAAGTGAGAAGGGGATAATGGTTAATTTGCTTTTTTATTACCTATGAAGTTTTAGCTCATAGTTAATGCAGGGCAGATTTCTCATTCCTTTGCACAGTTCAGTGGGATTTCAGTCCTGTGCCTGAGAAACCACTGGCTCATTTGACCAAAAATCCTGTTCTTCAGAGAAAAAAGCAGCTCATGAGGCACGTGAAAGTAGTTCTGATGGTCCCTGTAGGTACAGAAAGACAGAGGCTGGGCCGACCTCAGGATTCCAGCCTCCTGAGCCATGGAAGAGCTGCAATTCTGGCACAGC
Organism: Corvus kubaryi; assembly: GCF_017639235.1. NCBI lineage: Eukaryota > Metazoa > Chordata > Aves > Passeriformes > Corvidae > Corvus > Corvus kubaryi. The sequence continues at coordinate 20,712,554 of NW_024581136.1, read as the reverse complement.
CAGTCACCTCCTGAATCTTGAAGTCCCGGGAGTAGCGACAGAAGGGCAGATGAGAAACACAAAAATAAAATGTCCTCTTGTTTATGTAGAGGAACAGTGTGAGAATGTTCAGTGAGCCACCGGGACAAGTGTTGGTAAACCCATGGAACACAAAATCTGTCTTTACTTACATCTGTAATACTGGGTTATTTGACATCTTCAGTTTATTGGTAAACATACACTTTAGTGACCTGTTTTTGCAGCAGAGGGTCCGCATTCTAGGGGAGGTGGACATCAGAGGGAGGAAGAGATTATTGGGAACTAAGGAATGTGAATTGGGCAGAAGAGGGAGGTCCAGTGGAAAAGCAAAGACTGGAGATGTGAGAGATTGCAGCAGTTTGAGGAGAGTTTGAGTTGGGATGAACACAAGTCAGCAATACAGCTAAGCCAGTTTAAAATAATGAAGTTCCGAGTCTTAGACTTAACTGGATGCAGAGCCTGAGAAGGGTCCCTCACTGACTTAAGGAAGGGTGACCTTTGTGTGAGGGGTCTGGTGAATGTAGTGTTCCCGTTATTTATCCCAGTGAAATTCTCATGGTCTTTCCCATTAAATGGAAAGGGTGTGCACTGCCTGTGGATGTAGAGAGCCCCAGGAAATGCTGTGAGGGATTTTCATTGTGAAATACTGAGAAATACATTGCTGTGTGTGTAGGGACTGGAATCTCGGTTGGTGGAGGAAAGTCTGGCCCTGGATAAGTAGGAGCAGGTGAAGGGAGAGCACAGAGCTGCCACCAGCAGCACTGCAAAGGTGGCCCAGTTACCTCTGAAGAGCAACAGAGGGACAATCTCCAAACGTACTGCATGAGCTGCACGAGTGAGCGTGAGCTCGCTGCCACCGGCATTGCGTGACTCCTGTTTCCCAGTGCTCTAACCTCCAAAGACAGGCCTGCTCGCAGTTCTTTAAAAATTACTGTGAAGACTCCCTGTCTTCAGTGTGAATTTGACAGGCTCCCAGCAGAGCCTGATTTTTTTTTCTATTTTTAGAGCCAGCTGTAAAGCTGTAGTCAAGAACTGCTTACATAATATTTTAGAAGTGACAGCGAAGCACAATGGCATATTTTGACCTTTGGCATTAGATAAGTAATTGGCAGGTTAAGTTAATTTTTATTCAAGCAAAGAGACTTGCTTTTTACTGCTTGTGAACTCCTGTACCTCCACACAAGATTAAACCTCACGGGTACATTTTAAAAATAGGTTTTGGTTTGTTGGCCTTCCTTTTCTGTGTGGTGTGAAGGAAGCTCCTCCAAGTGAAGGAACTCCACTCTTCTGCTCTCCATCCATGACACGAAGTGCATGGTACGTGTGTGTGTGTGTGTGTGTATGTGCATGCCCAGGCCTGGCAGAGGGCAGGATTCTTCATTTCCTGACTGACAGCCCAGTAGTATTACAAATAATTGGAAAACTCACCTAGAAAACACCTTTGTTACAGTGCAATTGAGGAGCCAGTTTCAAGCTATGACTCAGGGTAAGTGCTCAGTGAATATTCCCTTTTCCATTCCAGACGCTGGGTTATGGGCAAGTCAGAAAGCCAGATGGATATAACTGAAATGAATACTCCAAAACCGAAGAAGAAACTGGGATGGAGTGGCCTGGAAATAGGGCTGGCTGTGGTCGTGGTGCTGCTGGCCATTGTGGCCATCACCATGATTGCCCTGTATGCCACATATGACGGTGAGTACACAGGGACTGACTGCATGCACAAATACACGGGAACAGGGAAGGGGTTTAGGATGTTGGCTGAAACGTGGAGCTGCATCCACACGTCTTGTTGCTGGAAAAACTCAGAAACTGCGTGTTTCCAACTGGGACTGGGTAAACCCATTTGTTCATGCAAAAATTGTGGTAAACACAAACCATCTGCTTGTTCTGACTTCGGAATACTTCTGTTTGTAATTAATGCTTCAGTAAGCAAAAATCCCAACAAATTACAACATTGCTGAAGAAAACCAAACTCCAGGTCTCCTTTGTGTTTTTTCTGTAGATGTATGAAAATCCTATTTTTTCAGGCTGTTGCAGTAAGGACTCTCAGAGAGTGTAGTCATCCTGAGAGGTTTTGTGCTTCAGCAGCCAGAGCAAAATAATTTCATTCAGGGGTAAATATCCTGATAATTTTTGGAAAAGATAATACAGAAAAGCTAAGATTTCCATCTAGGGTGAAACTAGAATGTTTCCTTATATTGGGAATTAAGTGCTTTGTTTGATTTTGAAGTACTTAATAGTTTTGTTTAAGCTTTTTACTGATGTGTAGTTCAATTATGGGATGGGAAAATGCCCCTGCGGGGAAAAAAAGAGTTTTATTTCCAAAGTCTCAAAAGGAAATATTTTCATGTTCCTGAATCCTGTATTTTGTTTAGAAGACTTCAAAATGAATGTCTCAGAATTTTCATATAATTCCGTGAAAGTCCTTTTGTCATTGTAAAGTATTGCTAAATTCAAACTGGCTTTGTAATTCTCTCCAGTCCTTGTGCTATTTTCCTCTAAATTGCTTCTTTGTTATAAAAATAGTATTTTGCCCACTTCGAATTGATAGGACATTTTCCTCTTATGACTACAAAAATTCCACATGATGAGTGACTAGCACTGAATGACCCTAAAGGGTTGAAGATGATGATATTTTGAGAGCCTGATCCTATAAATATTCCCTTACTGAGTGTAAGGTGTCTGTTCCTATTTATCTTAATGTACACTACAATTAAATTGACTGTCAATGAAAATATTTACAGTAGATTTTATTATATTGACATTGAGTAAAGAATTAAGAATATGATTGTATTCTCTTTTAGATGGGGTTTGCAAGACACCAGACTGTATCAAATCAGGTAAGAATGAAAATACATATGTTTTAAATTAACTTATGTGTTTTTAAACAAAATTATTACCATGGAATGCTCCCATCTAACTGCAGACAAGTATGGCACATAGAAGCATGTGCTCTGCTACCCCACGTGATTTTCTTAGCATAGTTCTTCTACAAAAGTAAAATCTTGTGCTATGATATTGTCAATCTTGCAGTCATCCTCCATGTCCAAAAGATTCCGAATGTTATAGTCTGACAAGCTACTTCATCCTTCAGTAACAAGTGCATACGAATTCTTGTTTACATCCTGATCTGAACTCTACTGGAAAGCTGCTACAAAGCATCAGGGAAATGCTGAGTCCCACATTCTGTATCCACTCAGAGTAGGTGAAAGGGTTGTTATCCCTGCCTTCCCTTTCCCCTCACCTCTGGTCCTCTTGGCCTTTCTGTTTTCTCTTCCAGAGCAATTAATGCTGCTTCCCTTTTTTGCCTAATTTATTTCTAAATCATGGAATGATAGAATCACAGAAGGGTTTGGCCTGGAAAGGACCTTAAAGCTCATCTCATTTCAACCCCCTGCCATGGGCAGGGACACCGTCCACTATCCCAGGTTACTCCAAGCCCTGTCCAGCCTGGCCTTGGACACTTCCAGGGATCCAGAGGCAGCCACAGCTGCTCTGGGCACCCTGTGCCAGGGCCTCCCCACCCTCCCAGGAACAATTTCTTCCCAATACCCAGTCTAAAGCTACCCTGTTTTAGCTTAGAGACATTAAATATCCCTGTTTATAACACTTCCTCCACCTCAGTCCTAGGCTCAGGAGCAGCCTCTCTTGGCCCTCAGAAGAAAGGAGCATTTACCTGTCTGTGCCAACACAGGTTTCACAGGGGCTCTGTGCTAGCTCTTCTTTCTCCCTTTCTGCCCCTTTCCAGCCTCAGCTGACAGCTCTTCATGCCCTTACAGAGTCCTCTCCAATGCAGGAGGAGATCCCAACTGTGCCAAAGGAGGATCACCTGTTGTGTCTGAATGCCCCCACAACAGGACTCTTTTGGTTATGTTTTTCTGGGAAGCTTCTAAGATGGGACCCCAGCAATCCTTCTCTTGGTGTGACCTTGGGGCAGTTGTTCATTCCTCTTTTGCTTTCTCCAGCCCTGTAGGATAACTGAGTTCAGAAAGGCTGTGGCCCGGTCACAGAGGGTGCCAAGGCACCTAAAAGAGAAGCTCATGCCATGGCCCCTTTCCCAGCACCCCACTGTGACCTGAGCTTCCTGAGCAAACCCCATGCCTGTTGTTCAGCCTTGGTAGCCTCCCATGAGAAGCATCACAAACATCCCAACGGCTCTGGGTTGTCTTTTGTCACAAGGAACACATAACTCTTATGTAGGTTCTCTACATCATGACTGGCCCCTATGGAGCCTAAGAAAGTTCAGCCCTGGGAAGGGGGTGAGGAGTCACAAAGGATTTGACAGTCAACATGCAAGACAAATGTATGTGCTTGCAAGCAAAAGTGTATGGAATTTAAGTGTAGTTGTTAAAGAATCCCAGGTACACAGCATCCCATGGGAGGCTCCCAAAAGGTTCTGATTCGTAGACACCATTTAGACTTGCAGATATACCAGAAACAGCGCAGGAAAGTCAGTATATTGGTTTCCTTACTTCCATGGGACTACTGGTTTCAGGTCTCATTTTAGCAGCTTGGGTCGTTGCCGCACACCTCAGCCCTGCTGGGGTCACCCTGGGAAAGCCCCAGATCCCAGGAACTGCATACTGTCATCAGCATGGGCCAAACATAAGGTTTATTTCAGGTGGCCATCACTGTCTTTGCATTCCACTTCCAAGGTGTTCTTCTCCCACCATGAAAGCTCATGCTGTAGTTTGGAAAATGATCCAATTAGTTCTCTAGTGGATTGTTTTTAATCTCTGATGATGCTCATTTTCAGCTAAGTATACATTGCTAGAAGGAAGTTCAGACAGACTATGTGATGATGAATGAACTCCAAAAGGAAAAGCAGGAAAAGTTCGGAGAAATGAGGCATAATGTAGCAAGAAGTGCCTAAATTAATGAAACAGAAAAATTTTGCTCTTTTATGCTTCTGTTAAAAGCTTTAACAGCATTTAATCACTGGAAAGGGATAAAAGGAAGATGCTGACAGAATTGATTGTTCATTTGAGAGAAGAGCTGCAAATAAATGACCAGAAGAGAAAAAATATAGTAAAATGATGAATAAATAAAGAAGAAAAAATGTAATGAGAAGTCATTGGTTACCCAGGGTAAGATACCAGTAACTGCATGGCAATGTTATCCGTGGATTTGTGAGACCCATTGCCGTGTAGCAAAGGAAGATACCATGCAATCTATACATTTGAGCATTTTTTGGATAAGCTGACACACTCTACTAACTTCCCTGAGCTCAGGCAGCATGGCTTGATGGAACAGGGGATTTTGATCTCTGTTTCTTACCTAGGTAAGCACATTGTGTTGCTCCTGAATCCTCCCCAGGTCACTGGTTGTTATGCCAGACTATATTAGTTTATTTGTAAGCTATTAAAGCAACAGCTGACAATCAGGAGTACTACAATAAGATTAATCATTACAAGTAATTGATATGAAGCTCTACATTCTTGTTGGCAGGTAGGAACTGAGTAAACAAGTGACAGTAGGAACAAAGCCAAACACTGGTTTGTCACAGCAACACTGAGCAGTAATGAAAAGTACACCATGTGTTACCTGTATTTGTATAGGTATCAATTCACCTGGATTAGAGATAAAATAACAAAATATTCATATCATAATCACATTTCCTTGATTTTAATCTATCTGTGGTATCAACCAAATAATGAATGGTTATCTTGGGGCTCAGGCGTGCAAATAACATTCTTGAGGAGAGTATTCTGCATGGTCATACTTAATGTATGTACTTCACATACAGGCCTAATGAAAGACCACAGTTCCCACAACTGAGCTCTTTCTGGTAGTATTTAAGCTTCAAGTTCTGATAAAATTTGGATAGCTAATACTCGCTGGCCTGGACCTTGGAGCAGGAAAGTTATGAGAGATGATTATTTCGATGTGACACGAGTAGGCACAATTATCCAGGTGCTGACTCCAAGCAGAGCAACCCAACTGCACAGTTCAAGCCAGGTTTGATATTAGACTGTTAATGATTTCTCAGATTTAAGCAAGATGTGGATTTCTCCTGGGTGTTTTGTTGTGAGGTTTTCCCCGAAGTGACAAGACAGTGGATAAGGGCCATCTTTTCTTGGTGGGAGAAGATGTTTCTGTCCTACTGTTACTGTTTGGCAGGGCTGTGAATGAGCCAGCTGGGCTGTCCACTCCTGGCTAGGAAAGCCTGTGCTGCTGGACTGACACACGCCAAGGTCATCCAAGGGACAGTGATGCCCTTTAGATATTGCCCCAGCCTGGCAGAGAGATTCAGAGGGATACCCTTACAGCAGGAGATGTTAGAAACAATAACAACTTTCCTCTTTCACAGCAAATAGGTGGAGTTAGGACAGGAATAAACTGCAGCATTCAAAACACTCCTCTAAATTAAACAGTGCAAAAAAGACAGAAACCAGTACCAGAGCTTCCACAATCCCAGAACTCTTGGGGCTGCAGCGAGTGTCACACTTAGTAAAAACATGACTGAATATCCCAATCTCTGGCTGTTGGCATGATCCTGTATCCCTTTAATAGAAGTCACCCTGAAGCCATTGACAGGGAAACCACCAGGTATGAAGCTTTGTATCTATTTCCACAGCAGGTTTTATGCTGCTGAAGCAGTCTGAGGTTGAAAATGCACCTGTCCATAGCTTTTTCCATCTTGCAGGCACTGGAACATTGTAAAACCATCAGATGTTGGCCTAGGATGTAATACTCCTAAGGCAACTGAAAAATGGAGGCAGGCAAGTCAACACAAACACCACAGACTGTCTCTCCACTTCATTTCCACCAGCACTAGAGACATGGAAAATATTGAAAGTACTGGAAAAATAACTATAAATATTTGACTTGCCCATGTGGAGGAATGAACACTTGAAATCACAAGCCTCATAATTTACTAAAAATAATGTCAGGAAAATGGGAAGAATATTCAGTATCCTGGGAAATTCAGAGGTATCCCTAGGTCTTGCCTGACTCCTAAGATCTCTCCTTTCTGTGAGAGACTCTGTTCTGGCATACAGGTGGTAGAAGCAGTCTGAGTGGAAGAGGAGTAGGTATAGGAAAAAGCCCAGAGGGTTTATGGACAGCAGCTGGGAAACTGTCATCAGGGAATTGGATTTCACTGAGAATCCCTGGCACTATCAGTCAGTGACTGGCCAGTCTTGGACAAGCCACTTCCAGAGGGTCAAAGGGATAGCAAGAGTCAGTATCAGTTCTAGAGTAAAATGTGGAGCAGGTCTAAAAATGAATGTGGCTTCCAGAAGGCATTAATGCAAAAAACTTTCCTGACAAGAACTGAAATGGTCCAAAAAGTCAGTATTTTATTGAAATAGACAGGATTCAGTTGAGTCTAAATCATACTTAATTACCAAAATCACATTACAGTGGATACTTAACTTCTGCTATGTCTTGTGCTTTTAATGTCCCTTTTCACCACATTTCAGTACGAAGAAGGGTAAGTGAAGGGTAAATGAAACATCTTACATTTTGTTTAGAACTGAGTGACCACTCACAGGGAGCAGGAACATCTGTCAGTTTACCACCAGTAAACAGCCAACTGGAAAGTATGGAAGTTGTGGTCAGCACATAGTAATTCCTTGTTCACCGATGAGAACTTGTTTGGTCTAGAACATTTAAGTAAGCTTGAGCCTATTCTAAACTAAATATATTTATAACTTCCCTCTTCAGAGGAAACAAGTGTATTGCTGTCTTTCTGTAAAGACTCTTTGTGCCATGTGTCCATGCAGCTGCCCGGATCCTGGAGAACATGGACCCCAGTGCCAGGCCCTGCGATGACTTTTACCAGTACGCCTGTGGGGGGTGGCTCAAGAGGAACGTCATCCCCGAGACCAGCTCCCGTTATAGCAACTTTGACATTTTGAGAGATGAACTAGAAGTTGTTTTAAAAGGTCAGTGGAGTTTGGGGACTAAATAAAGTTTCTTCTTTGCCTTACTTGTTATCCTAAGAAGTTGTGGTTTTCTAGCAAAGCTTAAAATACTACTAGATATTTCAGGTTTTTGTGTTTGGTTCAGGACAAATTTGCCCCAGACTGTTTGCTTGGAGAAGGCTCTGGGAGTTGTGCTGGACACTAGAGGAGAGCTGAGCAGACCTGCCCTTGCTGGTATCTGCAGATCAGACCAACTGCAGTCCCCACCCTAAACCTGCACCAGCAACAGCACCAGGCAGGGGAAGGAGAAGGAGAAGGAGAAGGAGAAGGAGAAGGAGGAGGAATAAAGGAGGAGGAGGAGGAGGAGAAGGGGAAGGAGGAGGTCTGTCTGTGTCCACATCAGCTGAAATGCTGGAAGCTGCTCTCTGGCAGCCTTATGTCCTGCATATCTGTGTTCCATCAGAAATCCCAAAGAGCAGGCAAGCCAATTTCCTACCTGTCACATCAAGAGGATCAAATTGGTCACAATCCCTTTTTTCAGGTGAAAATAACAGAGTCCAAGAAGTCAGTCTGTACTCATGTAACACTCTCCAACTCACTCTCTCCAGGCTAAATACCCTTTTTTTTACTTTGCCTATCTCCTGGTTTTGCAAGCTGTGTCTTCACAAAATAGCCTGGTTGCTTAAAACCTGTCCCTGAGAAGTCAGAGCATTTGTCTTTCACCAAGGGTGACCTACAGAGTATCTACTGACTCCTTTACATTCCACATACTAGCACAGACTGAAGCCATTGCAAGGCATTTCGCCTCCAGAGCTTCTCCCCTCAGCTTCTGAAAGGCAAAGCCTCCCTGGAGTTAGCAATGGACATGGAGCACTCCTGAGCCAGCCCTGCTCCTCAGAGCCCTGCCAGGACAGAGCAGGAATGACCATTATTCGCTGTATGTGTTTCAGATGTCCTCGACACCCCCAGCACTAATGACATCCCAGCAGTGCAGAAGGCAAAAACTCTGTACAGGTCCTGCCTAAATGAAAGTAAGTGTCCCCTGAGCCCATTGCATGCAGGATATCTAATAGCAACCACCTCAGTCAGCTACACTTGGATCCTATTCTGTGCATAATTTTTCAGATATCCTTTGTGAAAACTAAAATGTATCTATTTCATAGAGTCCAATAAGAATGTAATCAGTAAAATTGGTATTGTACCTCCTGCTTTACTACCTCGGGTATTTTAGGTAACTCTTCAGTTACTAATTTGCTGCAGATACATAAACTCAAATCCTTTCAGTTAAATGGGAGTTAACTTCTTTTTGTAGAAATTACCAGGAATGAGGTGAAAGCTACCTGGCACATCAGGCTCTGCCACTAGAACAAAGAGCAGTAAAACTGTTTGCAGTGCTTCCTAAATAGTATTTTTATAATTTCTGTAATACTATGAATACTTTTCAAAACTATTATTTCAAGCTATCTGCAGAGAGACAAAAAACCCCATAATACTTCTGTGTCATGCTCTCAAGGATCTGCATATGCTGTTTGTGACTGGAACATTTTTACATTAAATGTTAAAGCACAGTCATACATCAGAGCAAACTGCTGCTGTGGTGATGGGGGAAACAGTTCTCAGCTTCATTGTTCTGAACTCATTATAATATATAACATTTGTGCGGTTTAAAATGTCATGGTAACTCATTTTATTTTTTCCAAAAGCTGCCATTGATAGCAGAGGTGGAAGGCCTTTAATTAGTTTATTGCCAAGTGTGTCTGAGTGGCCTGTAGCAACAACTAACTGGGATGCTTCCTATGGTAAGATAACCTGTGCTTATTTCCTTTTAGTTAAAATATCTAAATTATTTAATTTATTGCTTACCAAAGATAGAGACTGACTATACCTTTCATTTGCTTAGGTACTGCTTGGACAGCTGAGACAGCTATTGCACAGCTCAACTCCAGATATGGAAAAAAGGTCCTTATTAATTTTTTTGTTGGCACAGATGATAAAAATTCCACAGCACATATCATTCACGTAAGTCTGCCTGGGTGCCATGGCCTTGTTGATCATAAAAGTGCAGCAAATAACTGGAAGCACAGACATAAATGTTAACAAGGAGAAACATCAGTGATCTGAATTTGACCCCAGTACTTTGTAGATGAATTTGTGAATTAATACAATTTTCAATTGAAATTCTGGGTTTCACAGCGCCCTGTCTGTTCTCCAAGCTGGCATCTTTGTTCTGTGCACTCATACACTGTTACCGTCAGTGAGATGGGAATGACAGAGACAGAAAGGTCATCTCTGAAACTTGAACATCCAGACAAGGCAGGAGAATGTCTGGTGACTGCTGAGATGCAGCAGTTAGAGGAGCAAAGGGCCAATCTCTCCTGTCAGTGGGTAGACAGATCCATGAGCACTTCACATGTAGGAATTTCAGAGATGCAGGAGCTGCCTGGCTTGTCTCTGAGCTGTTTTGTCATCTGTACTTCACCCGTTTTCACACTGGCTACCAGTGGCTTGCAGTGTTCAGCAACAGGGAAAAAAAAGACTGAAAAGAAAAACAAAAAGTCTAAAGAGAATGAAAATAATTAAAGGTGGGCAACAGGATGAAAGAGGAACACCCCTGTAGCCAGCAGATAATTTGGCTAGTGAAGCATCAACACCTGTAGTTACTGAAAGAACAGTACAATGCTCTGCCATTTCCCCTTAAGCACTTTGCAGTTTTTATTTGTATTTACAGATTGATCAGCCTGGGCTGGGCCTGCCTTCTCGGGACTACTATGAGTGCACTGGCGCATACAAAGAGGTGAGGGGGAGCTGACACACCACTGATGACAGTTCTCGTGTTTTAGCCTGTATTTCCAATGCAGCTACTTGACTTCTTAAGACCTTTTGGAGGGAGATAAACATGAAACAATTTAGCTTTGTTATACAGCCTCTGCCAGGCTTCACAGCTGGATCAAGAGCTATTCCCTGACTGTCAGAGCTGTATTAAGACAGAATATAAGAGGTCATGATCAGCCCTGTTCTGTCACTGCAAAAAGGAGGCCACTTCTGAACTGTGATGGACTGGGAAATGTTGCAGATGAACTACTTCTACCAGTAATAGGCTTGGAAAGAAAACCAGAACCATTCAGAACCAAAGAGACACTTTGCTGCATGAAAGATCTGAAAAGATCACCCTCTCCTACATCAACTGCTGAGCACAAACACAGCAGCAAAAGGATGTGATGCCATAGAAATGGCTCAGATACCTGAAACCTCATATGGTCTCTTTTAATTCTTGTTTACTTATTACTTCTATGGGTCTCCTTAACCTGTTAGCACTGACACTGTATCCCTGTTGCTAATCTTGGATGTGCTTTAAGTCCTTGAGAGATGAAGTGTCTGTGCTGAAGTCATGGAGCTGAAACTGCTACTACAGTGACCTTTAATTAACCACATTCCTTCTGTGTAATTAAATGCAGAAGCAATGAGAAAGTGTACAGACCATTTGGGGTTTGTAGGTATTTTGCTGATGAGCCAACAGCTAATAGTGATTACACTTAATTACAGATCACATGCTCATTAAGACAATCATTGCCATCTGAACTGCTCAGTTCCATGTGAGATGGCCTTTAGGAGCTGACTCACACAGCACAATCTGCTCCTTCCATGTGTTGTGTTGACTGCAGCACTGAGAGACAGTTCTTGTCCTCTGACCTACCTGGGTATCAGCTGTGCACTGCTGAAAAGTAGAGGAGGAAGTATTCTTGAAAAACAGCTCTATCCCTGGCAGGCAGGTTCCCAGTGTCCTTCCAAGCATGACTGCTCCAAGCGAGAGCTGTTCCCCTTCCATCCTCGCTCTCCGGCAGAGCCTGCTCTTGGCTCTGGTTCCTGCTTTTTTATTCCACTCCAGGAGCTGTGCACAGCGAACACCATCTCTGCCTCCTGCTTGTTCCAGGCCTCTGCCTCCATCAAGACTTCCCACCCCAAAGCTACAAGTGGAATCTGCCAATAAGATAATTTAAAATCTTTTTCTCTTGTAAGATACAGGATGGCTCTGCTCAGACAGGAGTAATTCCGATGTCTTAAGTTTCCACTGAAATTGCTGAGATAATTTATACAGTCCAGTTGAAATTAGCTGACTTATTTCTTTGCTACCTGACTTAAGAGCTGCACTTAGGGCAAAAATAAAGTCACTGATTGGTACCTAAAAATCTCTGCTAACTTACTGGTTTGAGGTAATAGCTATATTGAATTTTATGATGGTTTTTACAGGGTTGGTATGCACTGTCTTTTGTGACTTGTAGCTGTCAGTGGCTTCATGGGCTTTTCTCTTTCTGAAATGATCTCTCTTGCTTGCAACTGGCACTGGGAGTTCAGCCCTTTGGGCTGCTGTGAGCCCTGTCCCTGTCACTGCTGAGCCCTGTCCCTGTCCCTTCTGGCAGCTCTGTGCAAGCTGCCCGGTCCCACGGTGCCACAGCCCCAGCTGGGCACAGCCTGGCCCTGCTGGCAGGGAGGGATGCCCAGGATAGGGAATGGCCGCACACATGGAGCATTCATTAAAGAGGTGCACTCCCTGCCTTAGGAGCTGAACGTACCAAAATCCTTCTATTAATAAAGATGATGACATGCACACCTTATTAATCCTAGATTTAATCACTGCTTTGGTAGATTACATTGCATAAACCAGATTTGTTACTTGATAGCTGATCCAGCACTATGTATATTTTTTATTTGCATTGAAAAGGAATATTGAAAAGAGCATTGCTGTTGATAGAAAAATGAGTGTGACTTACGAATGAGGAATTAGAACTACAAATAATAATGGAATTAGAAAAATACTGAGGTTCCATAAAATACAATGACACCTTAAGATATTTGACAGTGTGACATTTCAGAGAATTTGCTGCTGTATTTACATTCTTACCATTAGTGAACTCTTTAATGTTAAATTCATATATATTGTCTATAGTATACCTAACTTTGCATACAGCAACGTGAGTTCTAACTGTTCCAAGAAGCACTGGAGGAGGTTCACAGCTTCTAAGAGTGCTTTTCCCACAAAGCCAATTCCCTCATGTTATGTTCCTGGGAACACGGCTCTTTGGAAGCGGTATTTTTGGAAGCTGTAATTAAAGTGAGCTAGAAAAAACATGGGTGATGGTTTAAATATGGACATACAAATGTCTCATTCTAAATAATGAAAACAGTGCAGTCATTGGGAGTGTTTAGCTTTGAACAGTGCTCCAATCACTCAGTAGTGCTCCGCGAGGGAATGTTCAAAGTTAATTTCTAGTTGTGATCTAACAGTATTTCCGATAAAATCGAACTGTTTCAATAAGGAATGAAGAACTGTAGTTCATAAAAATGAAGGTGAAATCTTGAAGATAATCAAGGTATGCTCTACTTTGAAGAGTTTTGTCTTTAAACTGTTCCTATTTTTTCCTGCAGGCATGTTCTGCCTACGTTGATTTCATGATTTCTGTAGCTAAACTAATCCTACAAGAAAGAAACATTTCTGTCAGTGAGAGTGAGATTTCTGAACAAATGGGAAGAGTTATGGACCTGGAGAAAGAGATTGCCAATGTAAGAAAAACATCTTTAAACTGTCCTTTAAATAACTGACTTTTTTCTTAATACCTAAGAGAGCTGACTGTAAACTGAGTTGTTAACTTCCTTGCTGATGCTATTTTGTGGGACCAGAAATGTATGGAGCCTGCTACACCGGAAGGAACAGACAGTAATACAGCTCTGTCCTGGGAGGAGCAAGGGAAAGTATTTGAGCCAGCTGTTTTCCAAGCAACAAAATGTTTTGTCCTGATCTGTTCACAGAAGCCCTGCAAGAGCAGAGAGAGACAGACTTGGATTTTGTTTAATGTGGTTTAGAGTGTGAGTTTTGGGAGATGCTTTGGGGCCTCTCCTCCCTTTGTCCTGTTTCCCCGTGGGCTGTTTGGATCCCAGAGCAGCAGATTCCCAGCCCTTGGCCTGCTGTGAACACAAAGTCATGTTTGTGCTGCACAAGCTGCTCCACAATGCTGATTGTTCCAAGGGCATTTTTAACCAAACACTGTTCTCCCTTAAAAGAAAAGGACAAAGGAAAAATAATATAATGAGTTTGACTTTGGAGAAATAGTGGGAGTTTTAACATGCATGGAGAAAACCAAAGGCATTCATGAGCAAACCATGGCTTATTATTATTAACCATTGCAGCAGGACCTGAAGGTGAGGATGACTATGAAACAGGCTGAATACACACTTTATAGCTTCAGCTATTTTTGAAGTTACGCTCATAGTAAGGTCACATACTTGGGAAAACCATTTGTATAAACTTAAACTATCTGATTTTGATTTTCTTCATTTTCCTGAGAAACACACCTCTGGGCTTGGATCAGAGATGGGCAATTACTATCAAAAAAGGAATTCACTGAAGAAAGGTTTTAAAGAGGAGTATGAAAGGAACCCCCACCTGCAATGTCCTTGCAGCAGTTGCTGCTGGTGGAGTCCAGCTGGTGCTGGGGAAGCTGCCACTGCCTGGGATTTTAACCTTTCATCCAAAACTCAGCATCAGCTTGAATGTGACTGAAGAGAGCTGGCATTGTGCTCTTCGGAATTTGTTAAAAAAAAACACAGAAAAAAACCACTGAATGCACAATAGAATAGGAAAGAGGAAGCGGAAGAGAAGGATAGAGATAAAAGGAGGCTTGGCATAACTGATTTTTCAAAGCACTTTAAAAGGGTAAAATCTGCTATTGTGGATGCAGATGTTTAACTCAGCAGTGCAAACTCCCAGTGCCCAGAGCAGCACAGAGCTGTGTGAGCTGTGGGTTGTGCCTCCCCAGCAGTACAGCAGGTCACAAAGAACAGATAGGGCAGCAGTGCATCCCGATCAGAACCGAAACTCCTGGGAACTGCCTCAATGTACTTAGTAATTTTCTCCTCATTAACTCTGACAGGCAACAACAAAATCTGAAGACAGAAATGATCCACTCCTGCTGTACAATAAAATGACCTTGGCACAACTCCAAAACAACTTCTCACTGGAAATCAATCATAAGGTGAGTGATCAATAACCTGGTATTTTAACCTCTAATTTATCATTGATGGGATTAAACAATGAAGCCTGAAATTTTTTTCTGTTAAAGACATGACATATTTGCAATTGAACAGGATCCCTGATGTGCACAGTCTTACCTACTCTTCCGATGACACTGGACTGTAAGCACATTCTGTACCCACTGCTTCTCCTAACCTGAAGGCCCATCTTCCCATCTGCCTCAACATAAAGACATAGGAAAGCACAAAGAAAAAAAAAATATCCAGTGGAAGGTGACTCTGCTGATGGTAGGGGGCTGGAACTGGATGATCTTTAAGGTCCCTTCCAAACCAAACCATACTGTGATTCTGTGATCCTATTACTTCTCCTCATGGATTCAGGGCCCAGGACAAAAGTCCATCCTGTAGCCACCAACTGGTTCAGGGATGTTGTAGTGGACTACTCAGCCCCACTGTTTATCCAGAGCTGCAGATTCAGAACAAAAGTCCTGTTTGTTCAACATTCCTTCTGTAAATATTGCTCCCAGTGCAAGCAGACAGGAGCCCAGGCTGTCAGGCCCATGGAACAGGACAATTCTCCACATCCCTCCCACTGCAGCTCCCCTGGGATGTGTCAGATCTGCTCTCACCCCGAGCCATGTGCTGTTTGTGCAGGGCAGCCTTTAATTCATGGCACCAGAGTCCAGCTGAAAACCAGCCCAAGCTTTGCTAACACAGCTCTGTCTCCTCAGGAGCATTATGTCATACTAGACATGGGTAGTTTTTATTCTCATGACTTTTATTGAGGTTTCTGAGGCCAGTGAGGTGCAATGAAACACTGTTATTCTTGGCACTTTTTCATAATCACTGCAATTTTATTGACTGTAATTCTCTGACAGTTCCCTCCTGCCTGGTTTAATTGGTTTCATAATTCATCATCTCCCACAGGTGTAGTTGGTTACCACTACAGTCATCCTGTCAGAAAACAACAACTCCTGTCATAGAATGGCATTGCCCTGGTTATTATTAGTTCCTGGGGGGGTGCTGCAGATCAGCACTAATTTAAATTTATTCCAAAATGCTCAAAAGACACTTGATGGGAGTTGATAGCATTGTAATGTCTAAGGATAGAACAGCAATTATTCCCAAGATTAGCCTGAAGTTTGCTGCTTCTCTCTCAGACCTGCAGTGACTGTTCCTGAAAGCTTATCTGCTCTCCTCAGCTACATCCATTTGTCTGATGGAAGACATTACCTCTTCCAACAAACCTTTCCAAAGATACAGGCTGGGAAAAATCACCAACACTTTTCAAAGTAATAGGCAGAACAAAACTTTAAAAATCAACAAAAAATTGTGTTAGTTTGAAATTAAAGCAATTTCTCTACCCTTACTGCCAAATATCCCCTCTGTTAACAACATTTTTAGAGCTGTAAATGATCTCAGACCAGTTATTATTACAATGGCCCCATCTATAAGTAGTGCAAATATTAGGGAAACTACAGGCAGGGCATTTGTGTCATGCAAACATATTTAAATTGTTTATGATTGAACCATTATAATAATGCATATTGATTTTCCAGGTGTTCAATTGGTCAGAATTCATAAATGCTATCATGTCAACTGTCCAAATAAATGTTGACAACACGGAACATGTCATTGTTTACGACCCTGACTACCTTATCAAGCTCAAGTCTATTCTTGTAAAATACTCTTCCAGGTAGGTGTGTTAAGTATTCCTGGTACTTGCATTTTCTTTCCAGAAAACTTAATAAGCCTCAAAACATCACCAGCTTATTATTGTTGTTTTGTTAAATAGAGACCTTCAAAATTACATGACCTGGCGATTTGTGATGGATCTTGTCAACAGCCTCAGCCGGGACTACAAGGACACAAGGAATGCTTTCCGTAAGGTGCAGAAATTCATCTCTCCATAAGTTCTAATGATGGCTTTTGTGAGCCACAAAAGATAGTTTTTTTATGTAGGTGTAGTATATAAATATTTAATGTATTTTGGATTTTGCACACAAAAGCCAGATGTGTTTGCTGAGCCTCTGCTGGAGTGTATCTATAATTTATGGGATTTATGCCTGATACTGAGTGGATTTGAAAGCACTGCTCTGGTACTTGGTCTCTTGTTTTTTCTGAATCTAAGTGAATCCCCATTTTGGTATCAGAACAGTCCCATTTATTTGCAAGGGATTACAGTTCTGACTGACTTGTTACAAACTCTTCATCATCCAAAGGAATTTATTCCAAGGCAAACTTTATGGCCCCAGTCTTGGTTTTCAGTCATTCGATCCTGCTGATAGCTTAGTGCTTTTACGGAAATGCTGAGCAATTTCAGCAATTGGACATGGAAGTTCTTTGTATTTCCACAGCAGAGCTTTTTCCTCTGTAAGAATTTTGCTAATGCTCCTCCCATTACAGAGTGAGTCCACCTAAGTGCCCTAACCAGGAGTATGAATGACCTAGGTGTATTGAAGGTCGAGGAGGCTCCTCTGAATCATACAGCTGCCACTCAGTCGCTGTGCCCACTTGCCCTGATGTCTGTGTCCCACAGGCCCTTTATGGCACCACCTCCGAGACTGCTGTGTGGCGCCGCTGTGCCAACTACGTCAACGGGAATATGGAGAACGCCGTGGGCCGGCTCTACGTGGAGGAGGCCTTTGCTGGAGACAGCAAACACGTGGTAAAGCCTTCAGCCACTCAGCCTGAGTGCCACCAAAGTGACCCTTTATCATCACCATGCACTTCTTGACACAGCTTTGATTGCACTTTTTATTACAGTGTAATCAAAGTGGGTTTGATTTGTAAGTTTTATTGAAGTGTTAATAACAGTTATTACAAAGGTTTAAAAATTCAAGTTTTTATTACAGTACAGTGTGAAATGTGAGGCTTGCACGTGCACAGCTGGAGGGAGAGAGGCACCTGCCTGCTCCCGCGGCTCTCTGAGCCAGGTCCATGGGTGGGCTGTGCATGAGCTAATCCTCACATCCCAGGAGCAGCACTCGCTGGCACCAGCAGTCACTGCTGTTCTTTGAGACTAATTCACATCCTGCTGCCACTGGGCAGGGGCAATTGGTTATTTCTGTTTGCCTTCAGCCACACAGAAAATTCCTGAAAATGGACCTGAAGTGAAGCCTTAGTTGACTGCGATCACCACTGGAATCCTGGTGTGAAACAACCCATTTTTGGGATTGGCATAAACACAGTGATTCCATCAGATGCACAGCGTCCAGTAGGGCGATGTCTGTCAGGTTTTGGTAACCTGAATGACAGAACAGCATTGCCTGCCATCTTACTCTCTGGGTTTGTAACATTCTGATGTCTTTTCCAGGTTGAAGAAATGATTGCAGATATACGTGATGTTTTTATAAAAACCTTAGATGAACTTCCCTGGATGGATGCAGAGACCAAAAAGAGAGCAGAACAAAAAGTAAGTTCTGTCTTAAATATTGGTAATGTGTAGTTCTATAAAAATCAGTATTTCAATTGTTTGTCCCAACAAAAATTAAGCAGTAACTTCTATCACTATATTATAATACAAACACAGTTATAGTTGTGTTTATAAGGCACAGCAGCTTAGGATTCCGTGGGAAGGGGCCTCTGGAGATAGGCACCCAAAATAGGAGGAACTTGTATACAAGATTAAGACCTTTCAGGCAAATCGGTGATTAAGGAGCTAGATAATTAATATCTACAGGAAAATAGTACTGAAAATGAGAAGGAGTGATTTCTGGTGATTTGACCAGCTATTAGAAGCAACAGGATAAAAACCATAAATTAGTGCTTTCAATGAATAAAAAATGTAAACAAAACCTATATATAATTAACATCCTGTGGTTTCTGCAGTAGCTTTCATATTGCCTTTCTTATATAATTTATGATTTAAAAACATGGCTGGATTTGCTTTGGATATCAAATTCCCTTGTCCCTAGGCAACAGCAATTAGAGAGAGGATTGGTTATCCCGATGAGATTGTGACAGATGACAACAAGCTCAACAGTGAGTACCAGGAGGTAAGTTTGCACAATAGGCAGGAGAATTAGAAAACGGTCTTCAGAGAAAAAAATGTGCATTTGCCTTCCTTACCACACCAAACATTGTGTACCTGCACAGAACAGCCCCGTGTGTGCCCCGCTGCAGGGGGAAGGGAGGAGGCGTGACCAGCCAGCCTGGTAAAGCTGAGCCAGCACCGATGTGCCAGGATCCGATGGCATTCCAAGGCCATGTATACATTCTAGAGGGATTATGTGAGGATAAGCACGGAGCCAGTGGTGTTCCGTGCAGCACTGCATGTGGCACAGACTGACCCAACACTGGGTGCAGTGGATGCCCAGGCACGGAGCTGACTTGTGTGTTTCGTCAGAGGTGGAACTGCTCCTTACCAAACTGGCAGCTACTGGTTTGCAACAGGAAGCTCCAGAGGTTAAGGTCAACACCAAAAATTGCTGAACTCCACTCAAAATACGTATAGAAAGAGAGAACGAAGAGCTCTGGAAAAAATACCCAGCTGCTAACATAGATCCAGCTACAATACCAACTCTGTGATGTAGCAGAGCTCTGCAAACCAAGGTCTAATCGTAGATCAAAAAATACTCTTAGAAATGTGTTGCTTAGCTCATCATGCTTAAGACTAGATTTTCCTGATCCATGTGTCTTTTATCCCAAATAAGTAACACCACCACTAACCCCTTTTCCCCCTTTCTTTTTAGTTGAACTATAAAGAAGAAGAATACTTTGAAAACATTATTCAAAATTTAGTATTTACCCAGAAGAAAAGGTTGAAAAAGCTTAGAGAAAAGGTGGACAAAGAGGAGTAAGTATTTATTAATATTTTGTCTAGTCTTTCATCCAGTTTGCACAGGAGAAGGTACCTTCCAATTTCAAATATTCTGTGATTCTCTCATACAGTTTCTAGGCTTATTCTTGCAATCACTAACTTTGCCATTAACAACTGAAATTCTAATGTTTATTCTTCTGCTGTTACCAGGTGGATAAGTGGAGCTGCAGTTGTCAATGCTTTTTACTCAGCAAGTAGGAATCAGATAGGTAAGGTTTACCAATTTACTGATGTGATTCAGATTTAATGTCCAAATTACCCATTTTATATATATGTATGTATGTATGTATGTGTGTACTTTTAAAACCAGGAAGTGAGCGATCTTGATATTACAAATCTGAGTATAAAGATTCCTAATGTCAGCCTACCCGAAACCATCCATGGAAATAAAAAACCCCATCCGTTCTGGCTAAAGATTAGAACCAAATGGAGGCCCCAAGGTTTCTCACATTGTGAACCATCCCAGCTCCCTTCACAGTGCTTCAAGGCTCACAGGTGTCACGAAACATTTCACAACATTAATTATGCTTCTCGATATTTCTGTCACATCCATTCTGCAAATAGCATTTAAATTTTAGTTATCCAAATGTCACAGACTGCAGTGTCCTTTCTAGGCCATCAGTGAGGTATTGTGATCCACCTGTAACTCCTGAAAACAAATCTAAAAAAATGGAAAAACCTTGTCCTGCAGGGCTCTGCACAGAAATGAAACATTATTTCTTGATGTGAGCATTTAGCTCTTTACGGAACAGTTAACACAAAAACTTTCAGAAAGCTTTGTTTAAAATAGCTTTGTTCAGTAATTTGTAGGAAAGGAATCATGATGTGGAAGACTGAAACTGGTGACTGGCAGTTAATGTGAGTCATAAATTCTTACCTCATCCTTTAACTATGGCATGCACAGGATAATTAAAGCAGTCTGATCTTTAGAGTGATGTCTGAATTAGCTTAGAACTAGACTTTAAAAAAATCCCTCTAAAGAGCAGTTCTGTGCATGATGTGTAGGGAACTTGGAGCTGTTACTACCTTTAAGTGTGGTCTGACCTGCACTGCTCCATCAGCAGCTCAGACTGTAAGGAAGCCACTCAGCTTCCAAAATCCAGCTGAGCTGCTGCTGCCCAGGCAGCCCCACTGTGTGTTCCCTCAGGTAGCAGCTGGCCCTGAGGCTGCACAGCCCCGAGTCCCCATCCCGCTGGCAGCGCTTCCACAGCCAACAGCTCCAGAGATAGCTCCTCTGCTGGGGCCCGGCACACACCGTGGCACTTACACTGCTGTTCCTATCGGTGCTTTCTGGTAACAGCGTGGAACATTGGGATATTTCATTCCATAGCAAACTAGCACTGTACTGGGATTGCTGTGACAGCAGCTTGCACAGGCAGCGGAACTGGGTTATTTCTAACCTGTTTATTATTTTCTAGTTCTTGCATGGTTCTTTCTGCTCCTGAAAGAAAGCCCTAGAACCAAACTGGATTTATACTGAAATTCAAGAAGTATCATTCTTCTTTCTTTGGCTGTGTGAGAACTGTCACCCAATTCCTCCTGTCTGTTCAATTGCTGTAGAGTTACATCCACCTCCTTCCCAGGGAGAATTAATACTTTATATTACGGTGGCAGCAGGGGGAAAGGAAAAGGCCTTCACGAGATACTGAAGTGGAACTGAATATTTTATAGTGTTTTATTACTCTTAATTTATAAAAGATCATAACTGCAACATGGTTTCTTTTTAACTGAATTGTTTCTTAGAAGCCTAGAAAAATGAGTAGAGTAGTGGGTAAAAAGAACTGCTTTGTCCCAGTTCTTTTATTGCCAGCTTGGCCTATTTTTATTGATTCTAGTGGGAGTTACTTGTATTTTCAGGGGAAGAATAAATTCCTGTCTCTGAGATTGATTTGTGATGGAATGATCAAATAATTTATTCTTCTTGGGGGACACCCTCCCACTTCTCACAATGTTGTGAGGTTTGTTTAATGATGAGACAGAAGTCTGTGAATGCTGAGTGATGTAAATTGGAACAAACTGCTTTTTTCGCAGAGCAACATAGTAACAAAGCAAACGCTGGTCATGGTTTTGGAAGTGTCTGAAGAGGGGAGTGATCCTGCTGCTCTGTTCCTTCTGCCCTGCAGCAGTCCCATGTGTCAGTCACTTAGTGCTGCTGGGAGATCAGGGGGAACAGCGTGATTTTGGCTGAAGCCCATAGAAGTGGTCTGGCCCCACTGCACATGCAGGATAACGAGGCAGGGTATTAACTGTGCTGTGGCTTTTTTTTCAGTCTTCCCTGCGGGCATTTTGCAGCCCCCTTTCTTCAGTGCATCCCAGCCCAAATCTCTGAATTATGGTGGCATAGGAATGGTCATCGGGCACGAGATCACACACGGCTTTGACGACAATGGTGAGGCACTGAGCTTCTAGTGACAAAGCACTCAATGCACAGGGTGTTTTACATGCTTTAGTGCTCAATCCTTCCAGGGAGCACATAAAAGGGAGATGAACTTCTGTATGTAAGATCAAGTCTGGATTTCTGAGGCATTACAGTACTGCTCTCCCAAAAGCACAATCCAAAGCCTTATTTGCTCCCTCCTCACTGCACCAAACCCTGTTTTCCTGTATAAATAATTCTGTTTAACGTACTGTTACAGGCAGGAATTTTAATGAGAATGGAGACCTTGTGGACTGGTGGACTGAAGAATCAGCACGGAATTTCAAGGAGCTGTCCCAGTGCATGGTGTACCAGTATGGGAACTTCTCGTGGGACCTGGCGGGTGGACAGAACGTAGGTCCTGTTTCTGTGGCTCCCCATGCTGGTTTGATGAGACAGCACTGCTTGCAGTGCTACATGAAAGGAACAAGAAGTTATTTCTCTCAATTCTACTGGCTGGTTTTTTATAGCCTGACAATGTATTCCATCGCACAGGATAGGGAAAAGATAGAACTCCCAGCCCTGAGGTTTTCCCAAAACGTGTGTTGAAGTGTTGGGACTCAGAGAGAGGCCAGTAAAAATAGAGAAGAAAATTTTACCATATTTTTCTGCCCTTTTATTCACACGTTAAATTTAAAGGATGATTCTAGATTTTGCAGCTTTGACTATCATAAATCAGTATGTTGGGCTAAAGGTTAAGAATATATTTTTTAAAAAATAAAATTAGAGATTTCCCATTACCGAAGCTTCATCATCTTCAGTGATATTTGACTGACTTAGGAATCTTCAGATTTTAAGGTAATTCTTGCCTTTAGAAAGTGGAAAATGCACAAAGCTTGGTGTAGGTCCCGGATGAGCTCTTTTTTCAGAAACCAATACTTTTCCTTTCTATTTTACAGCTGAGTGGAATCAACACACTAGGAGAAAACATTGCTGATAATGGGGGTGTGAGACAAGCATACAAGGTAAGAAGTATCCATTTTTCTGTTTTAGCTGAAGCTGTCAGAGATTAAGAAAATCAGTTTCAGAGCCTTGGAAGAAGAAACATGTTTCTGTGTTAGGGACAGGACTAGACCAACTGTGCCATCAAGACATGGATTAAAGCTCTTGGCCAGCTGAAGTATTTCTCTCATCCTGTTAATCATGTCAGGCTACATATTACCTGTTCCTAGGGAACTCTTCTTAAACTAACTTTTTTTTTTTTTCCTTTGTGAATGAGGAATGTGTGGAATGGAAACATTCACTGGCTCACACTTGGACCATGACCTAACTGAACTGCTGACACCAGCAGCTGTCTGCTGCTGGCTGTCTTTTTCACCAGCTTTTTTATGGCAGGAAGGAGGAGCAGAATGACTTTCTTCTGACCCATAAACATAAACAAAAACTTTGCTGTTCATCTTGTAAAGGTGTCTTGCGTCCTCTGTGCTGGTATCCCAAGACGTCAGAGACACTGGACTCCCTGCACTATGCCTTCCATGGGAGCTGGATGCTTTTTGGCTTTCCTTTCTTTCTCTTCCTGAAACAGCTGCTGGACTCCGTAGATTGGCCACCGTTGAGACTGACAGTCAGAGAGACACAGGTTCTTTTTGTGAACATGGTCTGGAAGAGAGTAGCGAGTCAGCTTCTCTATCAGCTCTTCTTGTTATTGACAAATCTGATGGCTGCAAGCCTCAACAACACGATCCTCCTTCTCCTTCCCTGAACACATTGTTCTGTGGCAAAATACTCAACACTTGACAATGGACTGCTGGCACTGCTCAACAAAGAGCCCCTGGGATGCATGGGCCAACTCACGCTTCTCCAAGTTCTCACTGGAAATGGATATGTTTGAGGGCAAAGACAATTGTTAATGAGAGTTTAAAGAATGATTTGGAAGCCTAAAAGAGGCATCAGGCTTATTAGATTAGACTGATCTTCAGTTACTGGAACATTTGTGCAAAGTACAAAGCCATGAAAGGGGACATGCTTTCTGAAAGGAATGGGAGTAGCCAAAAAAATTAGGTCAGAAATATTAAAAATTATTATGACATCATATAAATAGTAAAAAAGGTCCAAAAGGAATCTTGAGAGGTCAATATTCCACCCCTCTCTCCATGCAGGTAGAATCAACCCCTTCTGTATCCTTCCAACCTCCCACAGGAGCATTCCCACTGCCTCCTCGTGGCACTCCCAGTGCCACCATGGCTCTGCTTCCAACAGTGCAAACACAACAATCTGCTCCTTTCTCTCCTGTGACCTTTCACATATTTGAAGACTTACATGCTTCAAGGCCCAGACTTGTCTCCTTTAGACTAAACAAACCCAATTCTTTCGATCTTTCCTCATAGGTCATGTTTGCTAGACCTCTGCTCATTCTTGCTGCTTTCTTCTGGACTCTCTCCAGTTGGTTCACGTCTTTCTTGAAGGGCAGTGCCCAAAACTGGACGGAGTGCTCCAGCTGAGGCCTGGCCAGTGCCAAGTGGAGTAGCAGGATTACTTCATGTATTTCATATAAGCCACTCCTGTTTACACATCCCAGTACAACACTTGCCTGTTTTGCAGTGCTGTGGCACTGTTGGCTCTCGTGCAGCTGTTATCCACTGAAACTTCCAGAGCCTTTTCCATGGACCTGCTATCTGCTTATTCCTCAGCTGCGCTTGGGCAGTACCTTGGCACTGACTTCAGGCAGAGCATTTCTCCAGCATCTGATGATACTGATGATGATACACTAACAACACATCGTTTGACACGTCTCCATAAGAAACATGAAAGCAGCTGTTCTTACTATGGCAAGGTTTTAAAGTCTTTTGCAATTCACTTAAAAAAAAACAGACCCCCAAAAACCCACAGTGAAAAAAATCTCTTTTTCATAATGCAGCATTAGATAATTGACAGCACAGTACTAAGAAATGGCCCTGTGGTCTTCTGCTTCAAGGTGGCATATGTGGGATGGATGGCCAGGGAGACAACGATTAATTATGTCAAAGAATCCATGTTCCTCCTTGTCATCAATTCATTTTGACTGTCCGGGCTCAAAGTGATAATATTTCTATTCACTTCATTCTACAGGCTTATGAAAACTTTGTGAGAAAACATGGAAAAGAAAAACTTCTTCCTGGTCTCGACATGAACCACAAACAGCTGTTTTTTCTGAACTTCGCACAGGTATCCTTCTTGTCTGAGGGCTTTGAAAACCACTTGACATTACAGTTTAACAGCAAGTCAGAACAGGCTGACTCCCATGGGCCAACTAAGAGCTGGCAGAGCTGAGCAGTGTTCACTGCAAAGCAGTGAAAATAAAGTCTTGTTAGGTGATTTTTACCTTCCATAAAGAAATTAATTCAGCACTCATAAGCCTGGTAGGGTTTCTTGTGCCCAAGTGCCTTTGTCTGAGGTCAGTGACATACTTTTTTTAACAAAATACACCTTTTCTTCTCTATGTTGTAATGTGGAATTTATTCTCATGAACTTTAGGTGTCTCGTAGTTAAATGACAGCAGATCTCTTCCTGTACAATCTTAGGGCTAATGATGCTTTCCTTCGTTACCTGTGCAGGTCTGGTGTGGAACATACAGACCAGAATACGCAGTGAACTCCATCAAGACAGACGTGCACAGCCCAGGCAAATTCAGGTCAGCACAGCCAACAATGTTCAGTGCAGTCCCAAAGTGTAACACCTCTGTAACACGGCTGTTTGTGGTGGAACTGAAAGGACGCTGCCCAAGGGCTGGGCTGCCCTTCCCAGGGGAGGTTTAACATACACACATTGAAAGGCAGAGCACACTGGAGCTGTTTAACAGGAGACAGATGGGCTGGGCTGTCCCTGTCCCTTCCAGCCCAGCACTGCCCTGTGCTGCACCAACAGGCAAAGCCCTTCCCAGGAAGCTCCACAGGCAGAGTAAGGATGTGGGACAGTTGTCTCATCCTTGAGAAGATCCAGCTTAATTCAACAGGACACACACACCATCACCTGGCTGTCACCGTGCAACTGTTACAGCAGAGTCCCAGTGCCTGTGTCTGGAATCCAGGCCTCATTCACAAGTCCCCTGGCTCCCACAGTTGCTCCTGGTAAGGTTCTTTTACACCAACAGCACAGATGGAGTTTTGTCCTCCACTGAAGTTGCAGGTAAAATCAGTGAGAGATCACTGACCCTCACTCTTAACAAACCCATGTGCTGTGGTACAACAGCAGGTGTGTATTTTGTGTCTGGTGTGCTCAGCCAGCCTTCCCAAGATTAGCTGGGCTCAATTCAGTAGAGCCATGCAGGAAATGTGCCTGCTCGGAGTGGAAGGCCTTGGGCCAGACTTTTCTTTTCTTTTTATCTGAAGTCAGCGCAGCCTATTCATCAGCAGTGTAACAATGTGCTCTAATAAACCTGTTTGGTCCAATGCCACGAGATCAGTGGTAGTGCAGCCATCACAGCATCTGCTGGCTCTGGAAGGCTGAGTCATCTCCCAGCTCCATGTCCACAATAGCCAAGTTCTCTGCTGATACAATCCACTACAATTATTTCAATATCTTTCTTTCAACAGCCTTTCACCAAATCTTGTTTATCCCACACACTCAAATATTTAGTGAAAGCAGCAACTGTTCCTTGCCTGGTTTCATTGCGGGTGGGTTGTATTATCTGGGATCTCTCCCAGAGGCAGTTTGTGCACCAGATCCTACAATCATTCCTGTCTGGTCTCAGTGCTAATGAGGCTCCAGAGGCTCTTCAGAGCCTTGGTACATCTGATTTGGATGAGGCACAAGGCCTTTGAAGTACACTAGTTCAGCATCTCAGTGTAACAAGCTGTGTTTGTGTGTACCCTGGATAGATTACATTGTGTTGTGCTGTCTGTACCTCGGTCGGACAGGCTATAAACTTTATATGCAATGATGCAAGTGTTCATGAGAAACCAGACAACATTCTTAGAATGAGAATTCTTAGAGTTCTCATTTACAGGATGAGGCCCCCTAAGAGCTCTAAAATAGAAAGCATGTCATGAGACATACTCACAAAATTAACACCTAATAACATACTGTACAAGGGTCACAAAGGCTCCCAACGTGCCTTTTTCAATTATTATTTGGGGAGTGGGATGAGCCTTTTCAACACCTGCTGCACTGACACTCCTTACAAGTAGGACAGGCAGCTCCTTAAAAAAATTGTTAATTGCAGAGCATCCCATTTTAGCAGTTCTAGTTCAATGGAACAGTGAAGTACAGCTAGATCACCAAAATGCATAACTTTTTTGATAACCCTTTTTCTGTGCCATCTCCTGTTCCACTGCTGGCTCCCAAGACCAGGGAGTCACTTTTGGCCTTGTACAACAATTGAAGTGTTGCAGGTGTCACTGCTGAACTTCACCTCAGCTTCTGTGGGCATATCCTGGTTCTAATGATCAGCATAATTCTCAGAATAACCATGAATTACTCAAAGAAAGAGTTCTTTAAAGAACTGGGCCACAATCAATGTCCCTCAGTATCTGTATTTGACACTGGAGGCTGTTTCCCTGCATAGGTATGTTCCTGAAGGAACAAGTGACTCTTAGCAGATCTACTCACACATGTTCACAATTACACATATAAAATCAGCCTTAGCTGGAATGGCCTCATACTCACTTCCCATGTTCAGTTCAAAGCCATTGTTTGTATGAATCTTTTTGCCAGGAAACTCATTCACTGGAAAATCTGTGCAGAACGCCCAGAGGAGCAGCATGATCTCAGTTAAAACTTGGTTGGTGTAAAAATGTAAATGAACATTCACTGACAAGTTACCACCACAGCCCGTGACCTCAGGGTCTTGTTTTCCCTTCACCAAGAAACTTGTCAGCAAAACGTAGCTGAAAAAATCCTTAGTGACAACTATTGACAAGCAAGAAATCTGTTCTAGGTGAAAGAACTGGCTTGTGAGAGCCAGCCATGAGGAGAAGACAGGTCTTGTATTTTTCGGGTTGCAGTAGGGGCAAGACAAACTGAAGAAGAAAACACAGCCAGCCCTTGAGGTGAAACGAAGCAACAGTCTGAGCTCAGCAACAGGGCATTCCCCACACTACTGTGAGGTGACAAAAAACAAGTTTCAAAATACGGATCATGTTGTATGTTTCAAACCAAGGCGAGCAGCAATGACAGCATGTTGCTTTGTTTTAAAGGGTCCTGGGATCACTGCAGAACTCCCCAGAGTTTTCAGAAGCCTTTTCATGCACCACGAGAGACAACATGGATCCTGCTAAGAAGTGCCGCGTTTGGTGATGGACTGCAAACCTCACATCTCAAGGACCTTTCCAGGAAAAGAGACCTTTCCAATTGATTTTGGAAAGGGGAGGAGGGAAGAAAACTGAGGGGAATATGCTAGAGAGATGACTGTAATTTTTGGTAAACATGCAAACCCCAAATCATCACCCATCACAGCACTGAAGAAGGACTAAGGCAGCGCTGAGCTGCTTCTCCTCCCCGGAAACTTGTAGGACTCAACTCACCTGGCAGTGCTCAGCAACACTTCACCTGTAGTTTTAATCCTGCCCCCACAGCCAGTGGCTTTTTGGATTCATTTTAAAATGGCAAAGCATAACACATGATCTCCCCCCGGTTGGTGAATGCAGATTTCTGATCGGGGGAGGAAGGAAATACTCAGTAACACACATTTTAGCCATCATGACATGATAGAGAGATGATGGTTTATCTCCCAGTGTCAGACTTTGTACCCTGTGCTGTTACGAGAAATCTGTTCTACCAAATGTTTTCATTTTTACTTGAAACCATTTATACAAGAGGAGTCCAAAGACATGCTGTACTTAAGTAACTTCTCACTAATTACTCCAGCGTGTATTACCTGAAGTCCCTATTTACAACAGTTTATTTACAGCTTTCCAGCCCAACTGAAATTGTAGGTAATTTATTAATTTCTGTACCTATAATCTGTAAGATTGTGATCAAAGACCCTTTCACAATTTTCTAAGCTTTTTCTTGCTTTCTCTAAAGTTGCTCTTTTTTAAAGTTTCTAGTAATGTATAAATCATAGTTTTTATATTTAAATCTTGAGCTACACTTTTGACTTGAAGTATTGTAACATATTTTATCAGTGGCTGCATAGAACTGGGAAACTGGAGTAAAGCATGGTATCAGGCAATAAGATAAAGCCTACAAAACTGAGTTCTCCAATGGAGGGCACCAACATTGGAGTTTTCAGGCTGACTCTGTCAGTGCTTAGGCTCTGATCCTGCACATAACTTGTACGTGTTCTGATTAATGTCAGTCCTCTCATCAGGAAAGCTGCACAGCTGATTGCACGAGTCTGAAGGAGCTTTAGGTAAGAAGGTAAAAGGCTTTAAATCTGCAATGATAGGTATTAAACATCCTCATGCAGATTTCAAAGGAACTTACTGCTTTGTTTATTAAAGCAAAGACATTCCCAAACCAAGTACCAGATACCTCAGATGACTGCTACAATAGGTCTATTTAAAAACCTATGTCCTTTTAGCTTTCTGAGTTTGTCATCTGATCAAAACATTTTGATAATAAACTGAAATTATGAGCCAAATGCAGTGTGTGTTCTTCATAGGAATTATAAAAATACAAACCAAAAATTCTCTGCAAATGAATGTCTGCACTTGCCCCTGAGCCCCGCAGCTCAGGAAACACAGACCACAACAAAAAAATCCTTCACACAACTCCCAGGATTGGCTTTGCGCAGGAACGAGCCTCTCTCAGAGAGGGGAAACCCAGAGCTCCTCTGTTTTCACACAGAAACCAACACTTCCCCCAGCTTTGCACAGAACAAGGACAAAAAAAGCCCGCAGCGCTCTGAGGATGCTGGAACGGGGCTGGAGACTGAGGGCGAGCAGCGCCAGGCGGACCCTGCGCAGGTGAGGGAGCGCCCTCCCCTGGGCTGTGCCCTGCGGCCCCGCCCGCCAGCGCCGCCCGGGGCTCCTACCTGAGCCGTGCCCGCCGCGGGCCCGGGCGATGCGGGGCTCCAGGTGCCGTGCCGTGCCGTGCCGTGCCGTGCCGGGGCCGGGGCTCGCACCGGGGCAGCCGCGCTGGAGCGGGGCCGGGGCGGCTCTGAGGGGCTCCTGAGGGCCCCGGGCAGGTGAGGGAGCGCCCCCCGCGGCAGCGGCGCACGCACGGCCGGGGGTGAGGGGCGCTGGGGGCTGGCGGCCGGAGCCGCTCGGCCTCTGCCCCGGGCCGGGGCCGTCTGTGCG
>NW_024581136.1:20609581-20682235 GCF_017639235.1 Corvus kubaryi | reverse complement strand
TCTGCCCCGGGCCGGGGCCGTCTGTGCGGCAGGAGAGGCACGGCCGGTGCGCAACGCGCCCTGCAGCCTCTGTCCTTGGCGTGGGACTGGGAATGTCCCACAATAAACCCTGCTTCACAGGCAGGTGTTATCCGCACGGCTCCACTCTGCACCATGGACAGGAATGCAGTCATGCTCTGTGTCCACCAACACCCTTAGATGGGATTACAAGCATTGAAAGAATATAAACATGAGCGTGGAAAAGTTTCCAGGATGCCACAGGCAGCATCCCAGGACAGGGGGACAGATACTCCTCCCCACTCAATTTACTCCAAGAGCTGTTCAGGGGAAACAGGGAAAGCCAGGCAGAGGCCGTGAGGCAAGCCTGGCATTATACTGTAACAATATTGTAGTGGCCTGACATGGTGACAAACCTGAAGCTATCACCTCACTTTAATAGTGTAGCACCAGCATTTTGCAAGAAATCTAAATGTGCATGGTTTTTTTCCCCTCAATCACCAGCATCTCTGTGAGAGAAAAGAACCCAGCTCTGAAACACTCGTTTTATTTTTCAGGAATGAAAAGCCCCAAACCTTTTGCTGCCCCTTTTACCCCTGCATGTAAGGGGAGCTTCACAGCTGCACCACGAGCAGACACCCGAGTGGGTTGTCTGAAGGTGGTTACAAAAGGTCACTCTGCAGAGTGCTCAGTGATCTTCCAACAGCGTGGGGGATGCATATTTTCTTGGAATAATCCTCTCTTTATTACCCCATAAAACTGGCAGAAACTTCTCCTTTGTATACAGCAAGTCAGCTCGATGACATTGAAGCCAGCCTAGAAAGTTATTTTGGTTTCCTCTGCCAAATCAGATCTCAAAAGTCAGGTAAAGCTAAACCAGATTGTAGTGTTTATGTTTTAGCTCTGTAACATTTTAATTGGAAACATTCGATTTCCAGCATTGTTAGGCACCCAAAGACCTGTTTGGGCCAGCGGGATCTTTCAGAACTATTTCCCTCTGTGCCTGGTAAATGAACTGAGTTGTAAAAACATGGACATGGTCACTGTGGAGTCACTGCTGGCCCTGTGTCAGTCACAGCTGGATCAGTCTGGGTGGGCTCAGTCTTAGACACCGAGGAATTGGTCGTGAGGGGAGACCCTGAGGTGGAGCTCAGGGTGGGCTCCGAGCTCAGCCAGCCCCTCGCAGGGAGGGGGTGTTCCCACCTGCGGGGACTCCCTGATGTGCTGCTCAGGTGCTCGGGGACACTGCAGCTGTGCAGGGATCGGCAATCTCCAGGACTTAGCCCCTCTCTTTCAAGGCATCAGATGAGACTGGATCCTCCCTCTGCCCTCAGTTCATTCACAGGTGAAGAAACCTGGTGTTAAGACAATTCCCAAACAGAATGTCACACTTCAGTGCTCCTGCTGACTGCTGGAGTGGCCCAGGAATGTTCATGGCTGCACTATGGTCAAATCTATTTGTGTTTCCATTCCTAAAGCTCAACAGACAGTGCCCACAGATGGAGACGGGATGTCAGACTGATGTGCCTTCCTCACATTCTCAAAATTATACAAATTGTGTGAGCAGGAGTCAAAAAAATAGCTTCCTTCTCTATTTAGCCCCATCAGGGATCATTAAGATTTTTTCACATTCCCTTAAGCATACATCTTGCTGGGATCTTCCAGACATGCCTCTCTCAATCAATTCTCTGCTTTAACTGGGGGTTGAATTATTAATGATTTCATCTTCTGAGAACGGCAGTTCTTCACTATAAAAATCTTCATGCTCAAAAACCCAAAGCTGTCTGTGAAAATGCAGCAATCTGATGCTCAGCTGTGATTTAAATGGCAAAGTCATTGGAAGTTCACAAGGCTTATTACTGACTGGGGGAATATAATTATCTCCAATTACAATTAAAGAAAGCAAACCCCCCAGTACAAGACACTCAGGGCCCTCAGTGAGCCTGAGATTGCAGACACACTCAGCTGTACAACCCTCCCAGCCCCGAATAAGCCTGAGGTTTTCTTTTCGAAGGACATACATGTTTCTGTTTCATAACAATAGATTCCAAGAGATTTTCCCCATAATAAGGCTAAAAATACTTGCCCAGGCCCCATGAGAAATTAACCCTTGCCTGTTTCTAGCAAGCTTGTAGTTCCTTAGCTGATAGCAGCTATTTTAAAAGTTTGCTGTTCAGCAAGCAGGCAGGCATCTGACCTACCACAAGATTCCAAAAACCACCCCCTCAACTGCAAATAATCTGAGAACAGGGAAATTGGTTTGGTGATTCTTCCTAATGCTGTGGATAAAAAGTGTGCACAGCCTTTACATTATTGATATTAAAAATAACTCATTTTATACTTCTTTTAGTCATTAGAAATCTCAAATAAACTTCCGTGTTCTTCTAATCAACATCATTGTCAGTTCTTCTGACCTGTAAGACACAGAAAATTCCATTTTAAAGGGTGGCAGTGCCAAGCAGGGCAGGGGAGGCCGCTGTGTGCCACTGCCCTCACTTACTGCAGGGCTGCTGTGTGACTCTGCCATCCCTTCCTGCATCAGGAGAAGACAATGTAGACCATGAGGGCACAGCCCACGATCCAGCCGAGCGCCAGCAGCACGGGGACCACCAGGCGGGACAGCGGGGCCTGGGCTGGCACAGAAAAGAGGGTCACGTTACATTGACAGGGAACTTGCTAAATGAATCCCACCCAACCCAGGACTGTCACAGAGCAAAGGGATACCCAGCAGCTCAGGCCACACAGGCTGTTTCCAGCACGGAGTCACCGTGTCCTGGGGCCTTCCAGTGAGAATCCAAAGCCCAGAGGGGACAGGGAGGAGATGAGCACAGGGCTGCCCTTCAGCTCCACAGGAGAACATCCTCACTGGACTTACTGACAGCAGAGCCTGGATCCGAGCCCTGACACCTGCAGCACCTGCCAGGAGCTTCCCTGGGCTGGTGACAGTAAACCAAAAATAGTGATTATTTAACATTGCAGCCAGTCCAGATCTGTGTGCCTGGGGCTGCAGTGAGGAGAGGCTGGATGGGCTCCCACATCCCAAAGGGAGGCTGGCAGTGGCTGCACACCAGGGATTCACAGCTCATCTCTCTGCCCACCATAGCCCTCTCCTATCCTGCCTCCACGGTGTTAGGGGGTAGCTCAGGTTGAGGTAATTACCCACTGCAAAGGTGTTCCCTCCTTTCCAGAAGGAAAATATCACAATGCAATGGGGATGTCCCAAGGTGGCTGAGCCACCACCCCTGTTCAGGCTGCTCAGTGGAGCCCAGCGCAGGCCATGGTTCTCTATGGAGCACATAGGAAGCAGGACTGGCTTTACATAAATAAATCTCCATGCAACATCAGAATTTTAGAGACCCTTCTATCAGTTTCCAGCAAACAGCAGACTCTTGCCAGAAAGCAGAATAACAACCTTTGAGATCCTATTACTTACCAATATATTACAGCCTCTTACAGCACATCTTTACACAGTTAATGGTTTTTGAAGGGATTAATAAATTATGTAAAACAATTCACAACACCTTGCACAGTTTAGATCAAGCAGGCAGACTCGGAGGGAAGCTTAATAATTTAACGATTGCCACATTGTTCTTCTAAAGCTCAGCAAACCTGTCTCACCATGACACTGCACAGTGTGTCTGCCAGAGGGGGAGAGAGAGCACAGAGAGAGATCTGCATGTGCTGCCATGAAAACATTAAAAACATTAACAGCCACACAGCAAACAAATCCTGCCCTGAAACTGGGTGTCCTCTTGCCCCAGGGGAGTCCCTCATGTGTTTCATTTAGAGACAGCTACTGCTTTGACACTGTGTACAGTGAAGCTGCTGGGGACCATTTCCCTGAACTTGCCATTTCTCCAAAGGTCTAATCACAAACACAGGGCTGGGCTCTGCTGGGCTGCACGGAGGGGCTTGTCAGAGCTCTGCTGATGCTGCTGAGGCTACTGACTATGGGGGCTTGTAATGGGAGCTCCAGTTTAAACCAGTATCAGGGTAATTTCTGGGGCTATCAATGAAAACTCAGATAAATAAACAGTGTTCAGCATCCTGTTGTACCTTAGCAAAACTCACTCTCCCTAGATACCAGAGTCAATGGTGAAAAAAAACAGGAGATAAGTCCTTAAAAACTTTGAACGTAGCTAAGAAGACATATTAAAAAGTTCCCTTTACAAGTGTTACCTGAGTAACTGTGCACACAGCACACACCACAGCTACAGCTGTAAATTTAAGTGAAATAAATAAAAAATGACAACAGATATAAAATGCATTTTTATGAACTGCCTTTTCTCCTTAGAGAGAGTGAAGTGTGCTTACAATGGAAAGGTCATTATTAAAATTTCATTTTGCTCTGACACTTGAGCTTTGTGGGGTTAAAATCTAAATTATTCTGTGTTCACATAGCACTACAGTTGGAGCTCAGCTACACACAATATAACCAAAATGCTGTCAAACATAACTCATTTCACACACTGTTCTATTGTATTAGCTAACTTGGAATGACAACTAGAGAAAATAAACAAAACTAGTAGGAGTCGAAAACACAGGAGGAACCCAAGCTGTTAATAGAATTAGCTTTTAAAGTGATTACACTTTCATACTGAAAAGTAAAATATATATCGTGTATCAGACAAGAATACAAGTAGCTGAGTATGTTCACACTGCATTGCTCAGCTCTATTAATTTCAGTACATTATCACATTCACGTCTAATTGTGCCTCTTACCTGGTTCTGCCATTCCCCCTCTGCTAGTTTAATGGCAGGTTAAGGTTTGCCTCTGCAGTTGCTCTGGGAGCCCTGGGATGCTTTAAATAGAGCAATATTTGGAATGTGCTGCAGCTGCCTGGCTCACTGGTGCCAGGGGTTGGCTATAAGCATTCAATTGTCTAAAAAGGCAGGAATTCAGGGGTTCAAGGTTACCTCTGCCTGTTCCTCCAACTGCACCTCTATTTCAGAGAAATCTGACTAAAGATGGGTCAGCTTATAAAAGAGGGAGGGAAACAAGGGTGAAAATTGCTTTATGGTCTCTTTATAGCTGTGGTAAGTTCAGACATTCCTCCTGACCACCCCTGTAATTCCAGTATCACAGGGATCTGGTGTGTTCTGAGTTCCCCAATCTTCTCTCATCCCGCTCCAATGAAAAGTCCAGCCAAGCCCTGTTCAGGATCCCTGTGCAGGATTCCTGTAGTTGTTAATTCTCTGCTAAGCACCACCAGCTATCTCATACTTGCAGGAGAAGTAGAATCCAAAGGAAGGGCTGCTTTGCAGGGATCCCTCCACAGGGGCAGAGCAGGGGGGCAGGAACATGTCCAACATCACGGCTACAACACACCTGGGAGGGACAGCCCTTCCCCAGACACCACCTAAGGAAGGGGATTTCATTACTGCTTCTCCAAAATGGGAGCAATCTCACAATAAAACTCAGGGCTATGGAACACTTTATTATGCCATGCACAGTTCAGCCTATCATAACATTTTGAGACACGAGAATAAACTCTGAGCTTTACTTTCTTTGTCTGGCTTTGCTATAAAGCAAATCCTTTTGGGATAAGATACAATATGTTGTAAAAAGAAATATGACTCTGTGTAAAATATTTATTGGAAAAAAAAAATCTCTGATACAGTAACTTTGTTGGCTGCACAGCTGCTCCTGTAAGAATCCTATCTGTTTCGGTTCTGCTAATTATATATATCCATCTGATCTCATGGAAATAATTTCCACCAGGAATCATGTATTCCTGACAAGACCATCTGACCTTCATGGATTGGGATCCTTCCAGGCCCAGTTGCCACAAGCAAGGGCAGCGAGTCATTGTTGCTCACACCAGTTTGGGTAACTGCTCCCCAGTCAGTGCTGTCCTGCACGTCCAAAGCTGGACTTAAAGGAGATAAAAGCTGTAACTGCAGCAAAGAATAGAGTAACAATATAGACATTATTTTAAACAACACATCTTCTGTTGGGAACTGAGGAATGAACTGCAGACATCAATTCTACAATAGAGCTCAGTCCAACAGCCAAAAAAGAGCAGAGGGACAGCTTCAAAATATAAAAACGAGGAGAGGACACAAGGCTTAAGAAAATACTCAGAATGATCCGTGGCAAAATGCATCTACTGCTTTGCTGATGAAGAACAACACGCAAGAACAACAATTCCCTCATTTCTATTTGTGTTTCCAATTACGTGATCTTTTTTATGTTTTCCCTCTGTGTTTGTGCTGGGACACTGAGATACTCAACATCCAGAGTTACACTCACACGGGCAGTTGGGCTCAGAAATGAGATTCACTGAGGTGCTCAGACAGATTGGTCTCAGGGCAACCTTTGGGGCAGCCTCTGGGACTTCATTCGCATTAACTGCTTAAAGCTGGGAATCACTTCAAATGCTTGAAATGTCTACAGTGCTTTAAGGGAATTGGGGCCAAAATTAGGGAGGAACAGAGTAAGGCAGCAGGGCTGCAAAGCTTTCTGTAAGAGAAGTGATTCTAAGGGGAAAAATCCTTTTAGTGCCTGGTGTTTGGGCAGGAACTGTCAGAACCTCACTGACCTCCCCCCACTTTGCAAGGCAAGTTGGCCATTTTTTATGTTAAAATATCCAATATGTTTAGAGCACATCCCAATCTTCATCACTGCACCAGTACCCAGAGATCAAATACTGGAATGTCACATTTCTGTCTTTGTTACTGTACTTGTAACCTCTGGGAATCTGTACCCACATGCAGGAGGCTGGCAAAGAAACGCTTTGTTTTACAAATTCTATATGATCCCTATAAATAACTGCAGCCTACACTGCTTTACAGGAGATTAGAAGGACAGACCAACTCATCTTCACAAAGGGAATGCTCCAAGTAATAGTCTTTATAGCTTTGTAATACTGGTATTAATTTTTAAATCACATTTCTTTCAATTGATCTTTTTCCTTTAAGAAAAAATCCTGATTTACTAGCGAATCAAAAGCCAAGTTTATATGCCTTGAATTATTTTATGACTTTACCATACTCTCTTGTGACCTGCAGACTAACATATGAGAATATCATATTATTGCATTCTCAAAATAGGTTTATGTGTGGAAAATTTGTCTAATGAAATGCATTTTATTAGTCACACCAATCTTAGCATTTGAAAGGTCCCTTACAAATTGCTAGACATCACTTCTACTCATATTTACATCATGAAAATAAAGGCTGATTTATTTGATAACTATGCAACCAAAGACCTGAAAAAATCCATATATTAAGCTACTAAATAATTAATTCCACATGCTGCTTCCTGGGGTTCCAGGTCTGCACATTTCTCCTGGCAGAGAGAAGCATCACTCAGCTGAATGCTGAGATTCCCGCAAAGAACAGCCACAAACACGACGGGGAAAAGCACCACGGTGTAGAGCTCTCCATGAGCTGTGCCATTCCTGGATCAGTCCCCACTGGTGTCTCAGAATAGCATCGATAACGAGGTGGGCTTTGCCTTTGTACGGCTCCATCCCTGGCAGCTGAGGGACAGCAAATTCCTCTGGAGCCGGCGCAGGGCACGGCCCCATCTCCCTGACACCGCATTCCCGGCGGCAGCTCCCGGCACCGCTGGGGCCCCGCAGAGCCAGAGCTGGCTGCGAGGTGAGGAGCAGCACCACGAGCCCAGGGATGGCACAGCCCAGGGATGGCACAGCCCAGGGCAGGGCACAGCCCAGGGCACAGCCCGGCCATGGCAGCAGCTGGACACGGAGCCCAATGTCCGTAACCACAGATTGTCGGACCCAGAGCAGCTCTGCAGCCGTGTCCTTCCCCTGAGCTGAACTGGCACTGAGCCCCCCCAGGAACAGCTCAGCCTCCAAAGCTGCCCAGCTCAGGGTCAGCCACAGGACAGGTTTCAGATTCTTCATATAAAAACTTCACCCATTTCTTCCTGCCCTGTGATTATTATTCTGGAAGGGAACCCAGCCCATCGCACACCAGGGATTTATGATTTGAGAAATGGCAGCTTTCTGGAGGATGTGGGTTATGATTTATACATTACTGCAACCTGTTGCTGTGGCTTTTACTGTCTCCTTGGCATTTTCTTCAGAACTGAAAGGCATTTAATGTGTCACTTGGATTTGCACTGAATCCTAACTCCTTGACCAAGTTAGAACTCCAGGCTTACCATGCTGCATTTTCCATGTGATTTTTCTGCTGTGACAGAACAATGAAGTTAATAATTACTCCATTCTGTTTCTTTGGATGAGAAAAAATAACCTGCAGTGCACTCTGTGTGCCGCAAAGTTTAAGGAAAACTGCCTGGTGCAGGCACAGGGAGGTGTTTTTGGCCAGTCATCACCTCTTGCACTGCTCCATGGTGGTGGCACAAAGCTGGGAGGAGCCCCAGGGCACCCCCAGGACACACACAGCCCCCAGACTGCCCTGCAGCAGTTGCAGCCAACTGATCACCACCCCTCACCTGCCACTCGAGGCTCAGCGGGCAGGGAAAGGTTCCTCCAGAGGGGGCTGAGCAGGGGAGGCAGCAGAGCAGGAGGCAGGAGCACCCCAGCAAGGGCTTCACCAGCGTGCTCTGGCTGTACCTGGACACAGCAGGTGGGACACAGCGGTGGGAACAGCTGGAGACTGGATTACATTTTTGGCTGCTCCTTTGTTCTAACTTGTGAAAAACAAGAGACTGAACCGCTCAGCTGGGATGCGTGTCCCAGTTGTTGGTCCAGCCCTACATTTCCTGGTTGAAGACAACTGACCAGAGTGAAGATGCTGTGTTCACAACCAACCACTGGCCTGTGTGATTTCAGCTCATGTGCTGGATAAAGTCAGACACGGGCTGAAAACATCTTTATTTGATCTTAGTGTGTCCTCTGAAAGAACACTGGCTTGTGCCAGCAAGGAACACTGTGGCAAAACACAAACTGGCTGAAGGAAAAAGGGTATGTTCATTATCATAAATTGTGAAAGACCTTCTAAAATGTTGTGTTTGTCTAAGATCTAGCTAATTTATTTCTTGATCTGACCATTTCAGTTGACCATAAACACTGGATAAAATGGAGCAAGTTAATTTCAATGTCCTCTTTAGAGCAAAATGAAGGATTTCTTCAGAATCTTTTATTCTACAATTTTGTAGAATCTGGTAATGGTTAATGTTGGAAAAGACCTTTAAGATCACCAAGTCCAACCATCAGCCCAGCACCATCAAGGTGATGCTACAGCTCAAGTGGGTACAAGCCAGCCCTAAAGTCACCTTCCCCAGCAGAGACACCTGCAGATATCCTGCTCTTACCTGGTCACTTGAGGACTCCCTGTTCTCAAAAACTTGGAAAAGCAAGGTTGGGACAAAATTCAAGAGCTGAAGCAAACTTCAGATAAATCCAAGCCATACCCCGGTGCAGGGACCCCCCAATGTGTCCCAGCAGTTCCTGTGAGTGACAGGGAGCTCCACACCCTCCGGACTCACGGCTGGGAATGCCAGCTGCACCCCTGGGATCCTGGTGCCAGACAGGCACTGTGACCTGGAGGGGCTGCCTCACTCCCACCCCTTGTGCAGACAACCAGCCAGGTCATCTTCTCCTGCTTTTTCCAGGTGATTCTGGCATCAGCTTCTCTGACTCCATACCTCTGTGGAGATGTTCCCTCCTTTTGCAGTCCATCTACCCGAGGGAGAAAATCAGAGGGATCCTTGTCCTTGCTTTTCCTATAGCTTATATATTCCTTTTTAAATGAACCCTCTGTGCTGGAAAAAATACACTTTTAAAATTACCATGGCAAATCACTTAATTCAAAAAAGCTTTGCGAGCCTTGAAGAGCCTTGAAGATATTACCAAGTTTTACCTGACCAGAAATAAAGTTCTCAAAAGCAATAAAAATGGACAATTTCATGCCCAAATTAAAAGAGAATCTTATTTATAAGAACAGAGCAGTTTTAGGAGGAAGATATGACTGAACCACTGAGTCCTTAGAGAAAAGGTGTGTGAAGAACAGCAGCTCCAAACTGGTGCTGCAGTTCCCTCTTGTGACAGCCAGAGCCAATTCCTGTTTGCAGAGAAGCCGGAGGTTCTGCTGCCTCAGTCAGCAGAGCCACTGCAGCTCTATGCACACAAAAAGGTGTGGGCTGGGGATTTTAAACAAACTAAACCTGCTGGTATTGAAACATTACTCAGGAAAGATGTATTCACTGTTTGGAGGCTTTGGAAAAGGAGTTTCCACACCCTGGGGTGCCTTTGCCCCTGTTCACATTAATCCACAACAGTTACAGAAAATGAAGCACCTGAACCCCCTTCCTCAGCCTGAGGTCCCTCTGGCACTGGCCAAGGATGCTCCAAGGTGACAGGCATGGGCACTCTGGTGCTGTTCAGATCACCTGAGTGACCCAGAGCAATATTTACAGGCACAAACAGAGACTTTGCTGCTTGTTTGACATTAATTCTCATTTCTGTAGGTTCTTCACTGTATTTTGCCCCAAACTTAGCTCCCAGAATTGACTGGTTTTAGCTTTTGGAAACCAGTTCTTGGTTTGGGTTGGAAGGGATCTTAAAGCCCATCTTGTTCCACCCCCTGCCGTGGGTGGAGACCAGGGTGCTCCAAGCCCTGTCCAGCCCTTCAACACTCCAGGGAGTGTCACTGACTCCCAGATCACTGGCCCACAGGCCCAGGAGTGCACGCTGGCTCCTGGCACACTCTGGTTAGCTCAGGCCGTGCCCCCGGCATCACCCCGGGCACTTTGGCGCTCGGGGGCTTTGTCCCTGCCCGTCCTTTGTCCCTGCCCGGCTCAGATGGAATTGCTGGGGTCTCAGCAGGTCACACAGCTCCTCCAGGACCTGAGGAGTGGGAATCTCTCCTGGAACCTCTGCTGCTCCAGGCAGGGCTGACTGCCAGCAGATGGCAATCCCTGCCCGCAGTGCCGGGCAGCCAGGCCAGTGAATGTCTCAGGGTTTGGGGAAAAGTCTTCTGAACGATTAAAAAATGGAAAATAATGAAGCATTTCTAGAATTAATTACATTACATAATGTTTACAATGGAGAAATATCATTTTGTCTTGGATTTCTGGATGCAAACCCCTTCTCTTGGGATACAGAACCTACAGACAGAAAATAATGAGGCAGCTCTCCCTTTTCCCTCAGCCACCTCAACGATACCTCACAGCCACAGACTCCAGGAAATAATGTAGAATAATCACCACACTGATGAGAGAAGATCAGCACTGGGAAGGGAGCTCCTTCTGCAAGAGCCCTGCCCTGGAAAACGTTTCCATGATCCACATTTCTGTTACTCCACCTCTCAACCCCCTTCCCTTGTTTTTAGGGAGCAAAGAATAATGCCTGAACTCACCTGTCTTTCCTCAAAAATCAGCGTGTTTTGCAATGCACCTCAAATGACAAAGGAGGTCACAAGTGAAATTTCCCCAAATTGGTGTTATATTTTGAAGGCAAATGAGTTTATAAAATCCTCATTCAAAAGATAAAAGGCCAATAGTCCTTTTTCCAAGCCCTTCCCTCCACACAGAAATTCACCACTTTAATTACTCCACTTTTAAGTCTACAAAAAGGCAGAAATTCTTAGTTCAGTAAAAGGCTTTCCTCAGAGTCAGTTTATTCTTGGTTCATTTAAATTAATCTGAAATAATCTATCTTTAAACCTCATCAAGAGCATGTTATCTTTTGTAAGGGCTTAAGAGCTTTAAGATCATGCTGCCAGTAAAAGGACGGGCAAAAAAGCTTGAAGACTAGGGGAAAAAAGACGGTTTTGAAGATTTTTATAGGGGTATAATCTCCAAAAATAGTCTTTTGGTAAGTTATTTTGAAGTCTGAATTTAAAGCAAAAATGGAGGAAAAGCACCCTCCTGGGGGTGTGATAATCTCTGCTGGATCATCTTATCAGCAGATAGCAAGAAATTCATGTTTGCTAAATGTGTGTCAGAATTTTTCATGGATTTTTACCTGGGCATCAGCCTTTGCTACTTCAGCAGGTGAACTGCCATCGAGTTTTCTAGGCTTCAAAAATCACTAAAAATATTGAAGTCAAAATATTGCACATGTTACATGTTACCATCATCATCAACCAGCAGCAATAGTCTAAAATATACAAAAACCCCAAAAGAAGCACAAAAATCACTTACTTCTCCTCTCCAGAGAAACTGATGCTGCTGATAACTGACACAAATATATTCAGTGAATATTGCTATTATCATTATCTGATACATTCCTTCATGCAAATTGAAGATTCTAAAACCCCAAGGCTTATTTTTGTATGAGCAGACGCATGGGAAAGAAATTGAAGCAACAGTTTAATTTCCAAACAGTTTGGGATTTTTCAGACATTCCCTAAGTGACTTTTTTCCCTCAGGAGTTATTTCTGAACAAGCAACATAAAGCTTAAATGCTGTCAAATGCCAAAGGATGTTCTCTTCTAAACAAATGCTAATTAAATTAGTAGCAAAGGTAATTACATTGACCTTAAATTCTGGATGTATTAAGCCACATTCAAATGGAGACAATTAATATTCAGTGTCATGTCTTTCTGTACTGATATATTAACATCTAATTCTTAATGGTGCACAGTTATTAAATTAAGGATCTATAATGAACTGACCATGTCCTTGATCTCTGTTTGTGCAGCTCCTTGAGCAGTTGACTGTGACACTCCCAGTGCCAGGTGCCCCCACCCCACAGGTGACACAGGACAGGCCTGCAGGTCAGTGCAGGATTTGGTGCCACGGCTCTGTCCTTCTTAAATAAGCTCAGGTGAGTTAAAATTGATCCCAGAGAATTTCATTTAAAACAGTGTCCTTCACACAGCTTAAAGGAACCTTTGAGTCATCCCTTCCAGGAGTTATGAACTGTCACAAGGATGCCACCCTTGCCCTTCCAACACCTCCATAGCAGCAGGACTTGGGAAAGGAACCTGGGAAAGAACATCAGGAGCTGGAGGGACAGGACAAGGGGGAATGGCTTCCCACTGCCAGAGGCAGGGTTAGATGCGATATTGGGAAGAAATTGTTTCCTGTTCTCCTTGGAGGAAGAACAAGGGCAGCACAAACCTCCATTCAGATTTAGTCAAATCACAACCTCCAACGCACCACCACTCATGGCAATGACAGCATTAAAAAACCTACTGAAAATAGAGTAGAACAGTCTTAAAAGGCCATTCTTTGGCCTTTGTCCTGTGCCTGACAACTGTCCCTGCCAGCTAGAGGGGGGGTGGTTTGTGACAGCGGCTCCTCCCAAAGCAGCCCCGTCCCTCATGTGGAAACAATGCCCAGCCTCTTGGCAGGGCTGCATTTCGGGCTGAACCCTTCCCGTGTTCAGGGCACCCGGGGCTCCTGTGGGGACTGATGACTGACAATGTGTCGAGTTCCAGGTTTGTCGATGCACAGCCTATTTTTAGTTGATTTATTTTTAATTTGCCTTCTGTACTACCCTTACTGCTGCAAGATCCCTGGACTGCATTTCCCGTTGCAGTGCTCACCCCGTCCCACTGCGCCTCACCCGCAGTCACTCCAGGAGCATGAAGTTATGCCTATATTATATATTATGTTATATTTTGGTGTACACAGGAGTCACTAAGATCACAGCTTTGGTCCCTCTGTGCTCTGCCCTGGGCTCTGACACTGGAATGATGACATAAAAAAACCTGCACAACTGAGATATTTCAAAGTATTATCCTCTAGCCTCCCCAAAGTAGTTAATATGCTTTAAAATGTCAATAAATGAATTTTCTCCTACTAAAATTAAAAGTTTTGGATGGTTCTCTCCCGATTGGTCAATAATACTGACAGAAGGAGCTATTTTTGGGGCTCTTCACTGACTTCAATGAACATTACAGGAGAGCCTGGGCCTTAAATCACAATTTCTATTCACTCTGACAAATCATTGATTTCCTCACTCTTCTGGCTGTGAGGAAGAGTTCTCCCCATCCATCCAGGTAT
The DNA here is from genome assembly GCF_017639235.1 of Corvus kubaryi. Classification (NCBI taxonomy): domain Eukaryota; kingdom Metazoa; phylum Chordata; class Aves; order Passeriformes; family Corvidae; genus Corvus; species Corvus kubaryi. The sequence goes on along the minus strand of NW_024581136.1, from coordinate 20,668,350 downwards.
ATCCACCAATCTCCTCCCAACATTATCTCACCACAGCAATATTCACCCACAGCACAACATTCAGTGCCATTCCTAAAATGACAGCTCCCAGACACAGGGAAGCCTATGATCCCATCATTTAAACAGCCTCATCTTTAAATGCTGCACCTGGAAATGCATTTTAAAATTTAGCATGAGATAACATTAACAAACTCGCAGTATTGCACTTATCCCTTATTTAAAAGGCTTAAGATATATCCCTTTCTCCTTGTATAAACCAATTCAAGTTATATAATGTATGTGGATTTACTTTGCCCCAGTTCCAGCTGGCAATATATTGCTAAGCCAAGGCTGTACAATTGCAATTTGGCAGAAAACAGGTCAGGATTTTATTACACATCAAAACTCTCAAACTGTTCTGAATGTTTCAAATTAAAAAGGCAAATAGAAAATAACCCTTGTGTCAGAGTGATCCTATTCCATTACCTTGCTCATAAATTTATATTGGGGATACATTTTATTAGTTCTTTTGCTGCTTTTCCACATCTGTACGTGCAGTTTGTTGTGACAAATCCTGGGACAAAGCAAGGGTGGGAGTGCACGGATACAGGAGGAGGGGGCACCTGGCCACCCCTGCCCCACCCAGCCACGGGAAGGGCTCCAGCTCAGATCCTACAGGGAAAAGGCAGCTTCAGGTGAAGAAGGAGCAGGAAGACAAAGAATGATGTGGGAAAAACCTTACAGGCAGTGGGCTGAAGGTTTGGTGATCCTGGCAGGACACTGGGCTGTGACCCAGGCCACAGGAGGGACACTGGGCTGTGACCCAGGCAAACGTTTGGCTCCCCGAGCTCATCTCTGAGCAAAGATCTCCCTGCCAGCAACCCGAGGGCCATCGCTGCCCTTTCAGTGCCATGGCCTTGGAACCAAAGCATGTGGAATGTCAGACTGCTCCAGGGCAGCCCTTGCTAACCCAGCAGATCCATGAATTTCCAGCCTTGTCCTTCCCTGGCACATGAGGTCAGTGCTGCCTGTGAGCCATGGTCGTGGCTGCTTTGGGCAGATTCACTGTGCCTTGTGCCACCCCACTGCTCAGCCACTTCCTGGCCTGCCCTAATCCTCTCAACATTGTATTTTTAGCATAATTACAGCTGTTCACTAATTTGCTGCTAACAGATCATTCCAAGTTCATTGAAGGAGATACCAGAACTACAAAAAGCCTCTTTGAATCTCCACTGCCAATTTTAACAAATATTAAGGGGCCTCTAATAAGTCATGTTAGTACTGAAATCAAGCTGCATATTGGCTCTTTTGGGAAAAATATCTTCATAACAACATAGACCTGAAACTAATTATAGATCTTAAATGATGGGACTGTCTTCCACCAAACAAGACGTCCCAATATAAGCTCCTACTGTCTCTGAACTCTCCTTTCTCCACCCTTCTACCTGTGTGATGTCAGTGTTGTGTGCCTCAATTTCATAAACAGCAGCTGCTCCAGGAAAACAAAACACAGATTATTTCCTTCCTTATTAAATCTCCTTCCCAGCTTGTCTTCTGGATTTTTAAACAGCCTATTACTGAATGATCCCTCTACACATTTTTATATCAATACATCCTGAGCCTGAGACTGCTCCCCTGCCACATCTGCACATTGATTTTTTTAAGGAGAAAAACAGGACCTTTTCCTTTCCTCAATCCATTGCAAAGCTGATCATCTAATCTTAAAGATTAATGCAAGCATATAAACCCTGGAATGCTGTCATTCCTGGCTCAGAGGCAGTGGGATGTGTTATGGGTGGCACCCCAGGGGTGGGTACACAGGGTTTTGGGAAGGAAGGGAGACAGGGCTGGGAGCAGACAGAGGCAGGCACACGAAGCAGCTGGAGGAGCAGCCCCTGGAGAGGGTCTGCAGGGGAAGGGCAGGATGGAGTGGTGAGCATGAACTGCTGGCCACTCACTTGGTCTCCTCTGGTTAACAGAGAGTGCTTTCCTCCAAGGACACAGTGATACCCTGATCCCATCACTCAGTGGTGTTTTTAGGGCAAGGGAGGTATTTTTTAGCCTGAAATGAGGCAGAGCTCCCCAGGGAGAAGAGGAAGTAGGCAGCACCTCTGTCTGTGCAGCTGCACAACCCACACCTGGGGCTGCCCACCCAGCCCGCGCCCCGGGCAGCATCCCAACATAATTCCAGGTACTGCCATGGCTCCTTGGCTTCAGAGAAGAGCATTTACAACTCCCCCTGCCATTAAAATGCTTAGAAGAGTAAGGGTGGCTCAAGCCTGTCTAAACAGTTGTCATTTATTAACTTATGTTTTATGGCACCAGCTCTACTGCTGCAAGGAATTAGTCATTTATTTAGTTCTGACATTTCCTCTCCTGTCATTAAATTCAGTCTTCTGTATAATACAGAGAAAATAAAACAATTCTCCCATAGCTACTCAAACTTTATGTGTAACAATTCTCTGAACAAGATGATGATTGTGTGGGCTGAAATCTCACAGAACTGCAGTGGGACTCAGGATCATTTCCAGATAACTTTAAAAATCCTATTAAAATTCATCTATATTTTTTATTTGTGTCTCCTGACATGTGACAACTCATTGCACACAAATCAATGAATTTTCATTGCCACAAATGCATTTCCCCAGCACATCCTTGCACACAGGGCTTGATCCCTGTTCCCTCCCTGCTGGGTACGGATTGCTGCCACACACAAGGAGCTGTCAACAATCTTGGTACACACAAGGCAGACTTGCATGTTCTTGGGGTTTTGTGACTCAGTAAAACACACTTTGCTGCAGAATCTGCCATTTCCTGCTGGCACAGGGAAAGGTGCTGGGCATTCCCAGTGTGAGGAGTGAGCCAGCTGCTGGACAAGTTAAGCTAAGGACGAGGAGCAGGAATTCATGGGCTGTCCTTAAGGGATGGCTTTATTGCTGCTTCACAGAACTATTTGCTCCACATCCAGGAAACGCTCTCTCCTCAGTTTGCTTCCCTCCATGGAGGGAAGCCAGGACTGCTGGAGGTTAGAGTGCCTGCTGGGAGCTGGGCAGGGCAGCTCAGCTCCCTCAGGGACGGGCCCTGGACACTGAAATCAGTGACTCCAGAGATCCCAGCTCTTGAGGGCACTCATCAGCCACAGACAGGACTGAAACTCAGCTCCTACTTTGAATTACAGAAATAAAACCCCAAACATTTTTCTCTGTTGCCATATCCCAAGATTAAACACACTGCAATTCAATAAAGCAAATGCTGAGGAAATAAATTCTCCTCTCTGAACACGAGTGTAAGGAACTAAGGATGACAACACAGTTGTTGATCATCTAACAAACTAAGGCAGAACCATGTGCACATTTAGCAAAATAATTAGCTCAAGATGCAGGAATGCTAAACAAAAGTCAGGCTTCACTGCATTGATCCACCAGAGCTCTTGCCTTCAAACTGGACCTGGCACAATGCAGTCCTGTCACAGTGGGAACAATTAATCATGGGAAGTGAGATGATAGAGACTTTTCTATCCCTATCCAACAGTTCACAGATTTAAATATATATGACTAGTGAGATATTTTCCATCATATTTTCCCATCTCCTCAGTTTCTGTCATTTCCAGGTACAGGTCCTCTTGCTTTTGTTTTATAGAGAAGGAAGAGATCTGCTGTACCTGCTGATTTTCTTGGCATATATCCTCCATGTTCAGAGCATGTGGCAGAGGGGCTTTTGAGAGTCACCCTTTGTTTTCAAATGCAGATCCACTCAGGTTTATCCCACTGAATTGTAATTTGAAGTGTACTATTCTGCATATGGCACTCTGATTCTTTGTTCTAGTTTCCCGAAAGCAAAAGGATTTGACAAGGGGCCAAAAGAGGAAGAAGTGTGTGAGTGAGTTCCAGCTGCACCTCAAGAGTGCCTGCTTTGCTTTAGGAAGCTCCTGGTCTCCATGGTTACAGAGGAGTTGAAAAATAACGATCCAATGTTACCTGAAATGCTCCCATCCAGCATGAAAAATAACCCTGCTCAGGATGCCCCATGCTGACAGCCCACTGGAGCACGACCCACATCCTGCACAGCCTGCCCCGGGGGCTGGCTCCAGCCCTCTGCACGGGGTGCTGCTGGACATTCCCTTTGCTCCTGCTGCACATTCCCCTTGCTCCTGCTGCACATTCCCTTTGCTCCTGCTGCACATTCCCTTTGCTCCTGCTGGACATTCCCCTTGCTCCTGCTGCACATTCCCCTTGCTCCGGGCGCACCCAGCCAGGAGCTGCCCAGCACCCCAGGCCCAGCCCCAGGGGCCAACCCAGACAAGGCACCCCTCACCCAGGGGCAAAAAGTGCCATGAGCTGGGGCAGCAGTGGGAAAGCTCCAGTCACACCCTGTGTCAGAGCCAGCCCTGGAGGCTGAGAGCTGCTCCTTAGGCTGAGCACACAGAAGGGAAAGACACGCCTGGAGAGCAAAGCCACCCTGCAGCTCCTCCGATACAGATGGCATTTGTTTCATTTATAAAAGGGCAAAGAACAAAGTCTCTGATTCACATTAAAAAAATCCCAAAGAACCAAATTCCAAAACCCAGACCAAATCCCCAGACATTTCAGAGAGCCCAGTTCTCCCCACGCTGCTCTCCTGGCTGTCCTGGAGCAGCAGGAGCTGTGATGGAGCCAGGGAAGGGAGGGACACCCACGGTGGTAAGGGCTGACCCTGCACACCCGGTTTGACTCAAAGCCCATCTCTACTGCCACATGTTCAAGCTTCTCTGGCTCCTCCTGCCCACACCCGGGCTGAGGATGAGCAAGGGACGAGTGTCCCCAGGGTGGAGGGGCACTGACCTCACGTGTGCCACCAAGGAGAGCTCACTCATCTCTGGCTCCTAAAGATGCTGACTGCTTTAGCAGATGATTTCTGTTTTCCTACTATCCCTGCTGATCAACAAGTGTAATGAATCTTGACAACACAATAAATCCACCAGTGAGAAGTGACATTCACCAGTGAAAAGTGACATATGCCAGGGCTGCCATATGGAGAGGCCATGAGGGCAGCCCAGTGACAAAAAAAAACAAAACCATTTTTTGTCTACAGTGCAGAATAGCAAAAAAAAAAAAAAAAAGGGGAGCCACACATGAGAGATGGAGGAGAAAAATTCCAAACAAATTCTGACCCCAGACAACATATGCCTTCAAGAAGTCTTACAAACCTGACACCCCTAAGCATCTCCAAATAGGTTTATTAAATACACTGAAGTTTAACCTGTCCCCTGGAAACCAAAGGATCCATTTCAGTCTGGAGGAGCTGAGTGTTACTCAGACACTGACAGGCAAGTACAACTCCCAAAGAGCACGAGGCACCAGCATGACACCTCAGCTGTGACAAATCTGTTCTGCAGACACTCAGGGTCCCTGCCAGCACTGGCAGCAGAGACACGACAGCGACAGAACCCGAGTGTGCAAGTCCAGAGCTGGATCCACCCTCAATGTCTGAGTGATTAATTAAACTTTACAGGTGTCTGTCTAGCAGCTATTTAATTATTGTGCCCAGCTCCATACTGGTGTTTGTGTGGCTCAGGGGGCCAAGTTAAACCCAAGAGGTTTCTGTCCAATCCTTCCCTGCTGCCTCTGAGTCCCCCAGGCCCAGGTGTGCCCAGGTGTGCCCAGGTGTGCCAGGCCCAGCGCTCAGCAGAGAGGCTGCAGTTGCTGAATGGATACATGATCTGGAGAGGTTGCCAGCTTTTGCAAACAAAGCTTTGTGTGTAATTCTGGGTAGCTCAGGAGCTGCCTGGATAGAAAAGCCTTTGGCAGAAGGGTCAGATCCATGTCAGATGGGCAGCCCAGGGCTCCCTCAGCCCCTGAGCTTCCCCATCATACTCTGGATTGGTCTTGGCAAGGTCTCCAGCAATCTCTGTTCCTTTTTTCTTCTTTATTTCTTTAGGCTTAAGAAAAAGCTGCTGCCGATGCATTCAGCAAAGCCCTGTCAGCCAGTCTGCCTTGCTGTGGAATATTAGCAAACAAGCACTTATGGTAACACAGCCAAGTTTAACAAGATCTCCACTTATTATCCAGTCATTTTTGGTGGGAGAATATGGCACTGCTGTCAGATCCATCTGTTCAGTGCACAGCCCATGCATAGAAATCACCTCGTCTCACACATGGGGAAAGATTGGGGAGAAATCTGAAGGTAAGAGTGAAAGATGAATTAAAGATCTGTTAATAAATAGTGAGAACTCAATTAAGATAACTGACTGTCTGAGAGCAGCCAGGGTTTGTTCTGGTGTGGAGGGGGTGAAACTTCTGTCTCTCTGGCCCAACACAAATAGGATTTGTTGCAGCCTGCACAGATCAAATGCTATCCACAGCCTGGATCACCACAAAGTGATACAGACAGGAGGCACAAGAGCATTGCTGGGGAAAGCCATGGAAGGAAAGCCTCTAAGAAGGTATCAATTTAAACATATTTTTTTCAAAAAACAACAAATTAACCTGATTGCTTGCCACAAAAACCACTGCTGGTGTAGCTGGAGTTACTTCCTTGGAAGAAGTGGAAATGGAATGAAGAAACTAACAAATGCTAGAGAAGCTTCAAGGGACAAATATATATCCCTAACAATATCCCATTATTGTTTATCCTTTTACATCTAAGAGGTTGAAGGAAAGGTGGTCAGCAAGAGAACAGCTGCTGGAATGATTTCCTCAACAAAAGCAGGAGGCTGCCATTGGATTCTGCTGGGGGTGAAAACTGTGAGCTCTGAGGGGTTGTGTTCCTGTCCCTCCTGCAGAGGAGATGCCTCAGGAAAAGTAACTGAGAAATCCAAACTGGATATCATATTCCAGTTCTCACCAATCAATCAATAACGGTTTGACTAACTCTGAAACCATTCCAATAAAAAATGAACATAAATCCATTCAGCAACTGCAGCCTCTGGACTGTTGAGCCTGGGAAGGCTTTGGTGGATCAGCACCCCAGGACTGCCATCACTCCCCACAATTCTTTCACTTGAAAACAAATGAAAATATATGGGATGCGTATGACCAGCAACTCAGAATTTTGGTCTAATTTAGATTATTATATGCCTCAAACAAAATACATGGAGTTACTCCTTGTTCAAAGCTTCCCATCAGAGCAGCACTGGGACTTGCTGTGTGAATTCCTCCTGCTGAGCTTTCAGCATCTCCATTATGTGCAGCAGGAGGTGCTGCCAAAACCATCCCAGAGAGAGGAACCATTTCCTCCAGCTCTGGACTGAATCCCTCTGCACCATTCCCAGCACAGACCTACAGCAGAGCAGGGCCTGCTGGCCTGATGATGGATGAGCCTCAGTTACTGGCCAAAGAAACACCTCCTTTCAGTCAAAACAAGGGCTTTTCTGCAAGGAAATCAAAGGGACAATTCCTGGACACGTGTGCATCAGCCCTTTTCCCTCACTCCTGTTGTCAGTCCAGCAGCATTCCTGCTGCAAGGCTGGCTCAGCTCTGTGCCTGGAGCAGGGGCCAGAGGAGCTGCTGAGGATTCATCTTTCCAATTAAAAACTATATTGATTGGTAAATCTTGGTTTCTCTCATGAAAGCACATATTGGCTTCAGGAAATGCTGAAAGATGAAATCCTCTGCAGTCTTCTCTCTCAGCTTGGATGGGGAAGGATGCCACTGCAACCAGGACCTCATAGTTTCCAAACCAAACTTCCATCTCTGGTGCCTTTGGAACAGCTTCAGATGGACCAAGTCTGGACAAGCAGGCAAGAAACAGACCCCACCCCAGCACACGCCTGGGGAAACTCCACCCACTGCACCCGTACACTGGATGCACACTGTCTAAAGCACCCAAATTTAGCACTCAGTTGTGTTCCCTCATCCTGTTGAACTCTGCACTGCAAGAGGATCCTCTCGGATGCAGCTGAATTTTCATGTTACTGAAAAAATGTTACCAGCGCTGGAAATAAGAAAGTCAAATTAACATGACTTGCAGCACTCTGCAGCTCTCCATATTCTGTTCTCTGAGCAGTATTCATTTGCAGAACTCCACTGAATTTAAAAGTGTCACTTCAGACAAACACATCTTTAACTGAAATAAGATTTTGACTATAAATGTTTAAGATGTGAAACACTAAATTAAAGAATCTACTTTAAAGAGCTTGTAAGTTAAACAGTGCTTGAAAACTCATCACAAATCAATCATCTACTTCCAGACATCTGTTTCACTTAAAAATGTGCTTCCTTAAGTCTATTACTCCTTAAAATGGGATCACATAAGAACTGTCTGACTGCACTGGCGAGCTGAAGTCTCCCCCAGCTGTACTTTATTCCCCACCCAAGCCACGCCACTGGAACGGGGCTGGGGCGGAGGAGCAGCGCTCGGGGAGCCGCTGCCAGCCCGGGGCCCTGGAGCGCGTCTGACTCGGTGCCCCAGCGCAGCGCTGGTCCTGCCAGACACTGCCAATCCCACACAGGCTGCAGCAAGGTCTGATCCCAGCTCGGCCCTTCTCCAGCAATCGTCTGCTCCTCACGCCACCGCACAGAGCACTGCACCCAGCGACGTGGCTCCTCAAGGAAGGAGGTCACAGCCCTCCCTCACAGCTACAGGGCTGTCCCACACCCAAAGTTTTGGGCTGTCAGACACCAGAGCTCCCACCCCTGGTGTCACTTTGTACATGGCTGCACTCCCTCTGTACTGGGATTAGATCAGAGAACAGCGGAGTTTGGAAGAGACCTCACTGATTTGAATATAAAGGAACCATTTCCATGTTGTTATGAAATACGACATGGAAGTTCACAATTTTTTTTAAATGCACCCACCAGGAAAAATGGGATTTATCTTTATTTGCAAGTGCCCAGCCAAGCAACCAGTGAAATTCAGACCATTCAGAACCTCAAACTCCCTTTTCACCATCCTTTCCTGTGTTTTCACTGCACACACACACACACACAGAACCAAAGCAGCAAATCCATGTGGCTCCACCTGCAGAGAGGCTGACGAGCTCCTCAGGCTGGAGCTGGACCCTCCAAACGCTGCTGGGACTGCAGCAGTGCCAGGCCAAAGGCAAGGCTCTGCTGCAGGGGGTTTTCACGTTAGAACCCCAGCTGTTCCTAAGGCAAGGACTAACAAAGCCCTGCAGCAGCTACAGCTGCTCTCCCTCCCCTCCACAGCCCCCCGTACACACAAACACAGCCACGTCCATCTGCCAGGCCAGCCCCGGGAGCAGAGACAAGGGAGGGCCAGGTAACTCAGCTGCACCTGGACTGCAAACACTCCTGCTTTGGTCCATACCTAGACTAAACTCACATGCAAAAGAAGATATTTCCACTTCCATGGCTTTCTACACACACAGAATTCCACCTCAACTAGGCCAGCCAGGCACTGCGCATTTTAATTTCTTTCTGTCTCAACCAACACAGGACTTCAAAAGATAATCTCTGGTAGAAATTCAATTTATTTCTCCTCCTGCACATCTAAAGCAGATCTGTAATCAGTGTAATCACTGTGCCACTGTCTCATGTGTGACTGAGGGTCCTGCACATGATTTTCCCTGTTGCAAACATGAACAGCATTAAAATCTTATCAAAGCAAATCCAAATGAACATCAATCCAAGAACAAAACTGACCCAGCATGCTCCTGGGTGAAAATCTGGCTGTTCTTTCATGAAATGTTTTATTCTTACATAGCTTAATCTTATTTAAGATGCAAATGGGAAACTCAGGATGAAAGTCCTCCCACCAAAGCATCAGCACAGGGGCTCCTGTGCCAGGAGTGAGGAATGTGGAATGGCTCCCTAACACCTGGAACATTCTGTACCACTGGTTAAAGCAGGGGCAGTTGATATTCCAGTAAACAATCACATAAATGTAACTGGAGACTCTTTCTGGTTTTGAATTAGAAAATATGTAATTTCTCAAAAGTAATATTCCAAACCCATCTGTTCTCTGCAGATTCTCGAACAGCTTAATTTATGCCTTCTTTCATAAATTAGCAAAGCAATTTAAGCCTGCTAACCCAGGATGCGAGCCACTAGCCTTTCGTAGGCAAAAGTAATTGTTTATTTTGCATTGGTGCAGATTCTGCACTAAAAAAAGTCTTCACTAGATGGATTTTCAACAAGCTGCAGCCTCGTTCAGACAGTTTAATTAATTTTGGGAGAGGACTAAAATTGAATGGCCTTATAGATGTCTGAACTGCAGATTGCTGGTCTGTTCCACCCATATGTCTGAAACCCCTGGCTCTAAACAATGCTGCTTGGAATCCACACACCAGACGTTCCCATGGTTTAAAGACTGAGTTCTGGAAGTGCTGAATTTCCTAACTCAGTGTCCCTTCAGTTTATTATCCAGGGCACAAAGCGGGACAAGGAGGCATCTGCAGTTTTCCCAAAGTGTCCCATTCCCACTGAGTTTCAGAGTTGCTGCACAGAGCATGTCACCTCCAGGCTGGACTTTCTGGGACCCCAAATCGCTGCTGCAGCACCAATTCACAGTGACACAAACACTTCTGACCCAGAGTGCCCAATACCAGCTTGGGGCTGGTATCACCAGTACTCACCAGTAACACCACATCACCCAGACACAGGAGGATCAGCAGTGTGGCTCAGGTATCCCAGGAAAGCTTCATGGCAGGAACATCCCCGCTGGAGCAGCTAGATTGGCAGCAGGTACATTTGTTTATATTGCTTCCACTCCATGAAAAAAAATGAAGCTTGTTCACTTAAACTAAAAACTGAAGAAATATGATATACTGATATATATGTAAATATATATACGTAAAGATTATAGAAATCTTGAATAGATATAAAATCCATTGGAATTGAGACTATAACCTGGTATAGAATGCAGTAAATCTCCCTTAAAATAATGGGTTTACAGCAAGTGACTTCACTGAAGAGTGACATCTGCCCATCTCCAGTTCACCTTAGCCTCCCAATTAGCACAGAGAAGACTACAAATTAATCAAATAAATGGTGCCTTTAGCTTTCTGTTCCATCTTTTGTCCTTGCCCTACATTTCTACTATTTGCAAGTTCCAGATTCAGAGCAATATGGAGAGTTCTAAGCAAAGGAGAAATTACTGTTTATACCAACTCTGATCTGAAAAAGAAACTGAAATTTTGAGGTTTCAACATCTTTATACACTTATAGACCAGTTCCTAATCCTGTGAAACCTTGAGCACTTATTTAACAGTAGGCCCAGAACAGCCCCCAAAGCTGTGGGGGTCTGACCCCTCCCTGTCCTGGCCCCAGGAGGAATCCTCACCTGCCTGTGCTGCAAGGACAGCACAGACTCAGCTCCTCTGCATCTCATCTTCTTCCTTGCAAGCTCTGAATGATCTCCATTTCTAGCAAATTGAGAGATGGTCAAATGATTATCTTGTAGACACCTGGTGCACTTGCTTTAATACAAAATACTAAATTTAATCCAAATGTATTACATGTGCAAAACGATATATGTGTTAAAACACGTGTTTAAGGACCAAATCCAATTCTAAATACAACCTATTGAAATGTAGGTTCTGCAGACTGAAACCTCCCTGTTTTACCATCACCTTTGCAAACAGACACAAGAATGGTCCTTCCTCAGTGCTCCATGTGCAGGCCCAAACTGCAGAGCCCTGGAGAGCAGCAATCAGTGGGAGTTGGCACAAGCACCCTCTGCCCTCTCACCTGTGCTACATCCCAACAAGGCTGGGAACTCCCTGGATCCTCTGACTCCAGTCCCTCCAGGCTCAGAGGCCCCAGCACTGAGAGCTGAGGAGGTCTGGCACAGCCCAGTGCTACACCACCAAAACCAAACTGGCGCAAACAAAACAGAATTTGAATCTCAGTGAGAGGAGGGGAAAACCGCACAAGCACCAAGTCCAGTGAGACAGTAAAAACCACTGAGGCTGATGTGCCTTTGGCTCCAGCTACTCTACAGAAACCCTGCCCTGCTCCATTAGCCAAATGTCACTGTCCCCATCCGGATTAACTTCTAAAATTAAGAGGAGAGTATAAGAGATTACGTGTTAAAACAGTGCTGCAATAATCTATCCTGACCTCCTGCAAGCATCACACAATTTTCCTAAATTGATTCCAATTAAAGCAAGTTTTTTCACCTCCTGCAATGGAGAGCTTCTCATTTGCTTCCTTACAAGGCACTTTTACTAGGCTTCAGCCACACCTCCCAAACTGCATCCTGGGTATGAGACAGAAATTCAGGTCCAAATCTTAAGGGATTAATCCAGTGTCTGGTTCTGTTCCTCCATGGAAAAATGCTCTTTGTTTAGAAAATCCACTGTTCTCTCCCAAGCGCTAACACAGCAACTCTGTGTTAGAGCCTAAGTGGAACAGTCAGACTCAAATTTGGCTCCTGATCCACAAGGGAGACCAGAGCTCAGCTGCCATCTCCAGCCAAGAACCACCGTGTGAAATGAAGGATCTTCCCTTCCTGCATCTCCTGCCAAGACAGGTGTGTGCAGTCACTAACTGCTGCTGGATTCAGCACCAATCTATCTGCTGAATAGACCTTTTTCAGAAAACATGTAACCAAGTGCTTAAAAATCTATTTTAATGATGTTTTCAAGAATAATAATACTCTGCATTACAAAAGAAAGAGGTAAAAGGTACGTCTTTGACATATCAGAAAAACTTACAGCAAAGGCAAAGAATATCTTCCAACCAAAATAAAGCTATGTTGTTCCCTACAGGGAAGCTTCAGGTGTCTGAGAATCCTTCACCCAATTCACTTTCAGCCTTCAAAGAAAAGGGTAAACAGTCAAAACAGTCACTCTACCATGTCAGCTTTAAATATTCCACTGACTGTCGACAATTTAGCAATAAAATTACAAATATACAGAAAATGGATCTGCTGTATCAAAGCTACTCACACAACCAAAAGCAAAAATACATAACGAAATAAGCAGAAATTAAGTGTTTTCATTCATAAAAGCAGAATTACTCCCACATTCCACTCTGTCCCAAATCAGCATTCAACACAGTAACCAAAAAGGAAGACAACTGTTGTCATATTTTGTAGAGAGGGCAGAAGACAAATCTACACATGACTCACAATTTTGGACTAACCCTAATTCTACAAACCATTTGCTGTAGAATCAGTTCATACATGAAAGCATGTAAAATTAATAATAACAATTCAGAACAAGTGATGCTATTGAAGGGTTGCTGCCTGTTGGGCAGAACAAGCCCCAGTCCAGCATTCCAGACACCACAGTGCTTTGGAGAATCCTCACAAAAGGCCAAAAGTGATCACCAAAAGTGTTTTTCCAAGCAGGAGGACAAGACACAAGGAAACCAGTATTGCCTTCAGTGCAATGTCAGGCTTTGGAGCACAGCATTACAGACACAGAATACTACAAATGCACACACGGCCCCGCACTCCCTCAGGTCTGGCCCAAAGTAAGGCAGCCCTACGGCCGGAGGGTGGTTCCTACTTCCCTCAGCTCTGACAGGAAGGGGCACGTTAAATCTCCACTGATTCACGGGCATGAAACTGCATTTAGAAATAACTTAATACACTTTATAACCCTCCTTACAGCTCCTCACTAGGCCGGTTCACTGCAGTGCAGCAGCCGGGAGCCCCGCGGCTGTACCTCGGCACAGCCTACAGCCTGAGCAAGAAGTAGACCTCGGGCTGCTCCTGGGCGCCGGGCGGCAGCCGCAGGCCGGGCCCGTGCCCGCAGAGCCCGTGCCCGCAGAGCCCGTCCCCGCAGCCGCGCTGCAGGGCGGAGCAGGCGCCCTCCGGCGCTCCCCGGCGCTCGCCGGGGCAGCCGTGCAGGTAGCGGCCGATGCAGGAGCCGGTGGAGTGCCTGTTGGCGGCGTGCGGGGGCCCCGCGGCCTTGTTCCGCAGCACCACCCCGCCGACACCGCTGCCGTCGCAGGGCCTGGGCTTGCCCGCCGCCTCCTGCCGCTCCCGGGCGCGGCTGGCGATGTTCCGCACCCGGCTCTGGCTCCGGGACGACAGCTTCCTCACCAGGGCCCGGGAGCAGTCCTCGTCCATCTGCCTGGAGCACAGGGACTCCCGGCTGTCCTCCTGCTCCAGGGACAGCAGCTTCCGCAGCTGCTCCGTCAGCGCGTCCGTCGAGTGCGGCCTCACGCCCTGCGTGGCAGCCGCTTTCCTGTCCCTCAGGCCTGAGGAGATGAAGCTCCTGCTGATGTACTGATACTTACTCTCAAAGTTGCAGGAAATGTCCTCCGAGGTCAGGTCTCCCAGACTTTTGGACTTGCAGGGGCTGCTCTGCTGGATGGCCGGGTGTGGGGGGAACGGCAGAGCCCCCGGGAGCAGCGGGCAGGCTGAGCTGAGCTGGGGGGCACGCACTGCATCCTTGTGCTTCTCTGAGTGCTGCTGACACAAAAACCCAGCGTTCTCACACGAGGGGAAAGGGAGCTGGCTCCCGGCAGTCCTGAAGTTCTTGGAGCAGTGCTGGGCAGCAGCACAGAGCCTGGCAGTGGTGCTGCTCCCTGAGGTCCTGTCACCACCATGCCCAGGGTCCTGCTTCTGCCTCAGAGGAGAAGCCAGCTGGCTCATGTCCTCCCGTCTGTACTCACAGGCAGTGACCAGGAGGTCCTGGGAGTCCCCATCCACCTCTACGAGACTGCTGCTGTCCGAGTGCTCCCCAGTGACAGCGGGCCCCAGTGCCTCCTCAAAGATGAGGCCGCTGGAACCAAAAGAACTGGCACACTCAGGGGCTCCCCAGCTTGGTCCAGATTTTGTACCACAGTTCCTTTTGGGATTTGCGTTTAGCATAGAGAGGGATGAAGAACAAGGAGAGCCAGGCAAATTATTTTCTAGACTATTTAATCTTTCCTTGCACACTAATTCCCTGTGGCTGTTACATTCAGAAGCTGGAGATGCCTCGTGGATAATTGCGTACGTGGAATACTCTGCATCCTCCAGGCTGGAGAACATGGCTGTATCTGGAGTGGAGAATAAAGGGGATTTGCTGGATTTTGTGGCAGTGAAGTTGTGCCTACAGGGGCTGCTCAGGTCTGCAGCCAACACGTGTGGGAGTGCAGCCCCCAGCCTGTGGGTCTGGCTGCTGCTGCCATGGGGGCTGGAGACAGGGGGAAGGGGAGTTTGGTCATTTGTGCCATCAAACTGCCCAATGAGAGCGGACACAGCGCTGTCCAGCTCGCTCTCAGTCGAGAGAGAGACTTCATCAATGAGGTGAGAAATGTCACTGTCCTGCAGGGCCACTGTGGGGTGACAGTCAGGGTCCTCAGAGCACACAGCAGAAGAAGTATCAGTCAGGGAAAGAGGTGCTGCAGTGCTTTTCCTCATATTGTATTTGTGATCCTCCACCTCTGCTTTCTGAGAAAGAGAAGTCCCCATGAGAGCGATTTTCCCTTCCTTAGACCCTTTTGTGTCATCTTCCTTTTTACTGTCTGCACTGCTTTTGTGGTGTGATTTTTCTGTGGGAAGTTCAGAGTCAGAGTCCTGCATTAGTGGGACAGCTCCATCAGAAAAATTATTCTCCTGATAGTCCATGAGGTGATTTGCTTGAGCTACACCATTTGCAAAAAGCAAATGTTCAGGTTGCTCCTGTGGAGGTGGTACTAAAGAGTCAGCTGTAGAATCCCTCTGGTCATTCTCCTTCTTGAACTGAGATGCTAAATTTAAAGCATTTGCCTTTTGCTCCGAACATGGAAGAACCAGTTCTTTCAAGCTCGTTTCCTTCCCATTTGTATTGTCATCACTGTTGGCTAAATTAAATGAGGAACATATTAGTGGCATACAAGACTCTGCTCTGTCTATCAACAGCTATTTTGTCCTTAGACAGACAAATGGAGAACGCAAAATTAGGTACAGTTGTGACAGAACTTAATCATGGGGTTGTGCAGGTTTAGTACAAATTATCTGAGTGATATGAATAAATGGAAAAATACAACTGCAGGCACTTCATTGAAACTTCCTTGGAATGTCTATTACATCAAGCAGGTGATGTAATATTTGTTGTAAGTAATGTTAATGAGGTACCACATCATAGCTTGCACGTGGCATTACCTTCAGCTGTGTTCCTAGTCACATTTGTACTATAAAGAAGCGTGGCAATAAAGACAGAACAAAACAGCTCTGTTAAAACACACAACACTTGGAAACAAGATGCATGCTTCAAGCTGAGTCAAAAGCATCGAGTAGATGGACTCCAGACTGCTTTACACATGTGGTTACTGCAAAGTGTTACAATACAAGGATTTCATTTGCATCTTCTACCAGCAAGCAGCATTCACAAGGGCAAGGGTTTGAATTCCTCAAAATATACATACTGGATGTTTTCTCCACCAAATCCTCTTGTCTTTCTATGCCAGATCTGAGCTCTGTGACTCACTCCCTTGGAGATTTAATTAAACAGGGACTAAAGAAGTAAACTTGGCATAACAGATACTGGTTTTAATGCTTGCTAGAAATCAGGTACTCTTGAAAGAAGCAAGGGGAGCCCCGACCATTCACTGGCAGCGACTGAACCCCTTGGTGGAGTAGGAACTGCTGCTAATGAACATGGCATTAAATGCCCATCTCCAAAATCTGGACAGTTCCCAGGCTTTCCAGTGCTCCAAGAGAAGGGTGGAAGAGATGCACATTTCCTTGATTTGCAGATTTATTTTTTTCTATAAAGAATGGAGGAGAAAACAGACAGCACCCTGTCCCCCTGGCATAATTGCGCAGCAGCAGAGACATGTTCAGCCAGAGCATTTTAGGAAGAGAGATCTCTTTGGGACAGCATCTTCCATAGGGTATGAACCAAGCCTTACAGAGGCTCTAAGGGACAGGATCCACCCCTCTCACAGTTAAGAAGGGGCAGGATTCAACCCTGTGACAGCTTTTTAGATCGCCTCCCAGGGCCTGTGCTTTTGGCAAAGGGTTCCTTTGCTGGAAGTGTGTAAGCTTCCTTGTCTGTAGCACCCTTGGGAAGAAACACGCAGGAAACTGTCACAGCTGCTGTGATGAATGGCTGAGCTGTATCATCTTCACATCTAATTCACGTGCCTGGTTTGCAGAGTAGACACCTTTCCAGGTGTCACCTATGTAAGGAGCTGACCAAATATTAAAGAGATGTGATTTAGCCCACTGACTCTTCCTTGAGTTGAATAAAACTACTTGCACAGAGGCTGCAGCACTAATCCTTTTGAACACACTATTTCAACTTGCTACACCAAAAGTAATTTTGGAAGCCTCTTACCAGATGTGTTTTCCTCTGCCTTGGCCTCCTGGGCAGTGTCCTCTGCTGGGCAGGGCAGCTCTACCATGAGGAATCTGTCCACAGGCATGGACGCAGGACGCGCCTGCCAACTCCGGTTCGGCCGCCGGACCACCCCTTCCTTGTCCTTCAGGTCTGTTGGCTCGGAGGTGCTGTCCTTCATCTCAGCAGCTTCCAGGAAGCCCATCTTGCTCTTCTTCCTGCCCTTGGCCGGGGCACTGGCCGTGCGCCGCAGGATGCGCTCGCCGATGGAGCGTTTCCGCACGTGGTGCCCGCTGGCCTCGGCAGCGCCCGCCTTGGGCGCCTTGGAGAACAGCCCTCGGAGCCCGATCAGCTGCTTGCTCTGCAAGGACAACAGCACCACGGTCTGGGCTGAGCTCACACTCACTCACAGGGAGCACGAGGCACAGAGCTGCTCTCACAGTGCTTATGAGTGATGATGACAAAGTTCAAAATGCAGCAAAGCAAAAATTCACACCAAGCCACTCACATCTACTCTGACCAAGGAGCTCCCAGCACAGGTCTCCACGGATTCATGCATGCCTGGCTTTCTCCTCATTAGGATGGCAGCCTGGCACAGTTACAAGAGGGCTTTGCTCAGTCTCCTAATGGGAGCTGACAAGGCTCTAGGAAGTGTGTGCAGTGACAGGCTGCACATTAACGTGGAGGTTTATATGCATGGCTTTCATCAAAGCAATATTCAGATGTTTCAGAGCCTGCATGGAGAGTGTGCAAGTTTGGCAGTTGCAGATCATGCGACTGGGAACGACTGGAAAGTCTGTGCCCAGCAAGTGCAAAGTGCATGCTCATGAGCTCTACCTTTGTGGCTCCTAGAAAGTGCATTATTGTGTAACTGGGATTGAGGATTAAAGGGCTCCACTGAAAGGCAAAAAGAAATGCAAATCCGTTTGGCTCATGTTTTCAAGACTGCCGCACAAGCAAATAAAGTAACAGTGCATCAGCTGTAAATAGAACCACTCTACAGCAAAGCATTTCAAACTATTGATTAGTTTAATGTTAAGTGTCCCCCAGATCTCCCTCACGGATGCAAACTCAGCCAATTAGAAACAACAATGCAGCCCATCATTCATTCAGAGCAGCATCAGGTGAACAGACCCAGTGACAGAGACCAAATCCCAGTGGGTGTCCCCTCCTGCTCCTCTTGTCTCCCCTCTAAAGTTACTCTCTACTGGTTTTCTTGAGCATATTTGTTCTTACAAGAGCAGCAGCCAAACGGGCACCTGCAAACCCTCCCCAAGGGATGTGATTTCACAGATGTGCACATATCAATACATGTGATCCCATCCAGTGATCTGATGGGATCAGGGAGGAGAAAGGAAGTGGAGCTGGGAGAAGATCTGGACAAGAGCAAACCTCAGTCCTGGGCCCTTCTCTCTGCTGTTCTCTCCCTGTTCCCCTGAGCTTGCTGTGGGTGCTGCACAGCTTTGTGTTCATGTTTGTCATGACATTCTCTGCATCCTCTCAGAAGGCACAAAGACTGAGGGCTGAATGTCCTCTGCAATCTCAAACCTCACAAAGGTCAGGTTTTTGTGGATTTTTGTGTTTATCTTCATTTCTTAAATCACTGCAAAAGTGCTATTTTACTTTAGCATCCTGCTGAACATGGCCTTAATTTCTTTGTGCTGCTTTTCTCCAAATGGAAACAGCTAAGGGAGGCAGCTGAAAACACAGAAAAAGCACTGTGCTTTCACTTTCACTTTAAAAACATTCTAAAATTAGCAAACTTGCAGAAAACCAAAATTCATGCACTTGAACCTAAAATTAAATTACGTTTATTTAAATTAATTAAATTAGCTGCTAAAAATAGCTTGTCAAATGCCATGTTCTGGTGCAGTTACAGTTCTCAAGATCTACTTCCAAAATAAGACCAGTTTAGCACACTAAAGAAATGTACCTCCTGTACCTAGACAAGATAATTGTTTGGTGCTAACAGTGAGAACATCTGTAAGTATGTGCACACCAAGAGTGGAGTCATGGTGTGGTGTAACCCCCCCACACACTCTGAGCCTCCTGGGCACTCCAACAAAAATCCTGAGAGGTTCTGGGGTACCTTCAAATCCATTTTTATCAGAAGGAAGATGTAAATTTCCATCTGTACCTACCTTCCCATAGGTCTCATTAATGATTATATGAACAAATAAGGAAGCTTCTGTCAGCCCCTCTAAATACACGTGGCGATAGCCTGGGGAAACAGAAATAGAAATATTTCCACACAAACCACCACCAAGAACCAGCAGTTTGCATTTTATGCCCAGCTAGCAGTGACTGCCTATAAAAGTGATGTATACACAGGAAGCCACCTTGTGCCTTTAGTAAACTTCTCTGGTGTTCTCACAGGTTTTCCAATCGCTCATTATAAATCGCATCCAAGTTATAAAAAACACCAGCAGTAATTTCCAAAAGCACAGACAACCAAACTCCTTTGAGGAATGGTGCATGAAGCACCCTAAGAGAGCTGAAGAGTTGTCCAAGCTTCACACCAAGTCACAGAGATAAACATTTATAAAATCTATCATCTTGTGCTGGTAACATCCTCCTTGGGTCTGAAGGTGGATTTCCATGCCCAGGAGAACAGGGGGACTCACCAGGCACAAGGCTGCTGAAGGCCACAGTTCTCTGTCCCACAAAGTCTCTCCCGATGGGATCGTGGTCCCAAACCAGGAACCGCACCAGGGCGATTTCGGGCATGTGGATGGTGAAGGTGAGGGTCTCCTCCCAAACAGGATTGAACCCTGCCAGGCAAACAGGACACACTTCGGGAAACAAGTCCATGGCGAGTGCTTGCCTCAGTTCCCAAGAGGCACAGGACACAAGCAGCAGCAATGAAAATTCCATCATGTCAGTCACTAAATGTGACACATCTGCCCCTAGGACTGCTTTAAAAACAAAATGGGTCGGCCTGGGAGCCGGCAGGGATACCCAAGGCAAGCTGCTGCTTGGAGGCACTGAGATAGATACAGATACAGACATAGATAGATATGGAACTTCTGCACAAAGGAGATTTAAGAACAATTCAGTTAAAAGACAATGTGGGGAACAACTCCCACCCTTCACCTCTAACTTTTTTGTCTCCCCACACCAGAAATTCTGTCTGGGAAGCAGCAATAATTTGTTAAAATACAATCATTTGATTTCATCAGATAAGATGCTTTGCAATTTAGAAAACAGTAACAGACACTGAATCATTTATAATAATTTCATATTTTACTCAAAGAAATCACTTAGATTATCTTACCATTGTCGTCCACCACCCTGGTCTGATCTTTACAGCAGTCAACAGGTAATCCAATAATCTCCACCTCAACAAAGGGATCTATTATCTGTTTTTCAAAAGCACAGTATTTTAAAAACAAGCCAGTGATACGAATGAAGGTGAATTTAAAAAAAAAAATAATGGAGAGAGTTGATTTCAATTCATATGAGAATTCAAACCCCTTTGATTGACATGAATTTTCAGGCAGCACTATCATGGGAATTGGTTCCATGAAGTCCATGTTGATGTACTGTTTGTATCAAGAGTTATGGACAGCTGTCACTAATTTTCATAAAAGTCACCTTTTAAAATACAAAACAAATCAGTTCTTAAACATCATGAGTAGGATACAGGCTGGGGGAAATGTAGTATTTAGTGACCAAAAGCTTGACAATATCTGAAATGCACTGGTATATTTGAATAAAGAGAAGGTATCACTCCAGGAGCTCCCGTGGAAGCATCTGCTGGGACCAGAGCATCTCACCTCTCCTCTGTCCCCCAGCATCGAGTCAGGAGGCTTGGGGAGCTGCTGCCCACTGATGATCTTCAGAATAAGCTGCTTCTTAGGACTGGCAGGAAGTGGATCAGCAGAGTAGGGGTTGAATGTGCCTAAAAGATGGCAAGAATGAGAGTGTAAGGAAAAAGACATGGACAATAATTATCACCCCCAAGACAAACACAGACAAATTCAGTCAGAAATAAGAAACTATGAGTATGGAGCAGCTGTTCAGTAATTTTAAAATTCTCATTCTCTTTCTTACAACCTTTTCTGAGCTGAGCAGCCCTTGTTTATGTGATTCCAAGACAGAGCTGGACCAAGCCCTGGATGGCCTTGCTCCTGGGCCACTGCAGAGCTTTTTCTACTTTCTTGCAGCTGATCATCCTAGGACCCTTTTTACTTCTTTTCAACACGTTAGTAAGACAAAGACCTCAAAATATACATATATACATATGATCACAGTAAGGGATTGCACACTAGTACAAGTCTAAGAGCTATGAGTGCATGGAAATATGGAAGATTCTATATTTGTTTGCATTTTCCTTCCTTGTGCCTTCACTGTGAAGGACACTTTGTGAAAGGCCTGACATTTACAGTGATAACTACACTGGAACCTTACCTTTGCACATCTGCTGAGGTTTGAGGACATAACCACAGTTGCCATTTACCCTGAATTTTGCTTCATTTAACTGCATCACACGTCCCTCAGACTGGTAGTTTAGGGCCACTGAAAGAAAGAAGCCAGGTGGCATTAATGAAGACAGTGTTACTTAGCACACACGCACCAAAAGGGAAGGAAGTCTTTCATGCAACTCCTACCTAACTGGCAGCCCACATTCCAGTAAGGAACAGGGTTGAAGTTGCTGGAGTCGATCCGATAGGCTGAGGGGTAGACCCTGGTCAGCTGCCTCTGGTTGTAAAGCATGAACTGCTCAGCCTTCTGCTGCACAGCCTGGTGGGCTCTGGTCTCACTGAACGACAGCACGTTCCCTGTGGAGCCTGTGCCATGGTACAATGGACACACAGGTGACAAACAATCCCAGGGCACGGGGCCTGAGCCCACACCTCATCACCTGGGGACTAATTGAGGGCAACGTGAGATTTTGTCCAGCGTTACAAGGATAGATTGTCTTGTCTTACACAAATCATGTACCTTGGGTAACTGAAGGGCACCAGCTCCCGCTTCCAGGAGGGTCTGTTGTTCTCCCCTCAAGTTTGCAGATTTGAAAGGAAAGGCAAGCAAGAGCTCCAGCTAAAGAGCCCAAGCTCAAGAGTGCCTGCTGGGGCCTTTCCTCCTGCAGACCCCTAGTGATGGCTCTGGGGAACCTACAGCGAAATCCTCTGCTGGCAGTGGGGGCAGGAGAGTCACTGCTGGGGAGGGAGTGCCCCACTGGGCCCTGGCTTTGCCCTCGTGCCACAGCAACAGCAGCACTCTGCCCCCTCCTCTCTCACGAGTGACAAGGGACGTGGCAGCCCCGTACCGTCATCCACGATGTCCTGGGCTGCCACGGAGTTAGTGTATACCACCAGGTCAGACAGGGCCCGGCACAGCTTCACCGTCTTCCTGCGGCGGGCCAGCCTGCAGGGTTCAACCAAACAAAACCAGGCACTTGCACTATTGAAGGCATATTTCAATCCACCTTTCTGTTGTTCTCAATCCCCCTTTCTGTTCTTTCAAACAAGGAAGTGAACAATTGTGAGCAGGGAACCACATGTGACAAACCTCTGAGAGTTCTGGGATGACAGCTCTCCTCTACCTCCACAGCCCATCCACACAAACAAAAAGTTTCATTTAAAACATAATGAATTAGCTGCACCATGGCTGTTCTAGACAAAACCAAGGAGCATTTCAGTGACAGCAGATGCATTCTCAGTGGCAGTTTTTTGATTGCTTTTTCTTTCCATTCTCAGATGCAATAAGGTTGCCTGGGCTGTGATACACCTTCTTTAACCTGCACAGTTTGCTCTGAGCACTGTTTGCAGCGGGTGAAATGGGGCCTGGCATCTTCCCATGAGCAGTTACTGTCACTTCTCTGCAGTTTCAGGGTAATTGCTGCTTGCAGCCTGTGACAGGTGACACAGCCAAAACACGGGGCTCACAGCAAACCCACCCCGACAGCTGTGTCACGTGTGAGACACATCATGTGTGACACACACGACACATGTGACACACGTGACCTGCTCTGGCACAGCCTCACACGCTGATGGCAGAGAGCAGCCCGTGGCTTTACCTGAAGGTTCCCAGCTCACCTGTGGGGCTGCCCTGGCTCCTTCCCAGGAGGGTGCTGCTGGCTGTCCTCGTCGTCCGAGGCACCGTGGGCTTTGGCTGCTGCCTTTGCAGCTCTCTGTGGGGAAAGAGCCAAGCACGGCTGCGTCAGTCAGGGCTCCAGACACCCCCTTCCCGTGGCTGCTGCTGGGCAGGAGGGCAAGCTGGGTTTGCAGCTCCAGGGACAAAACTGACCCCTGGGGCTAGGCCAGCAGAAGTTTCCCTGCTGTGGAGAAGGAAAGCCAGCACAGAGCACCACTCCACCCCACAGCAGGGGCCCAGGCTGCAGCACAAGCAGCTCTGTGTGCTGGCCAACCCAGCCAGGCCTCACAGCGTTATTTCTGCCAAGGGTCTGTCCAGCACAGGCCACTGTGTGCTTTGTGCCTGCCCTGCTCCCTCCCAACACGAGAGGACAATGCTGCTCCCTGGCTCCAGGGCACTGCTCCTGCTGAAATCCCAGTGGTTGTGTCGTATTTAACAAACAGCAACACACAGCAGGGTCTAAGAGCACTGCTTCTGCCCACCTGTGCTCCCCCCCAGTTTAGAAAGTTAAACATATTCTTTAGTGAAGGTGTGAACAGAGTCTGGGCAAAATGCTCAAACATCATCTTTCTACTCCCTTTTGAGCCACATACAAATATTCACATGATTCTAAATTACTGCAGTATAAAGAAAATAGCTATGATAAAAAAGATTAAAACCTCAAAAATCCCTTTTTCATAAGCACCTATGATTTAATAGTTTCCAATTTCAGCATTATGTCTTTTGTAACACTAAACACAGCTTCAAGTGAGAGTAAGTTAATTCCCTTCTCATCAAGAGGTAATTAATATAACTAGGAGCTCCTTATCCTTTTGCATACAGCTCACTGAGCACAGATTTCTTTCCTCCTCTTGTCACACACAGTATTGAACATAATTTAGTTTGCTGTGTTTAGTGCTGACATGAAGTTGACTGTATTGGAAATCATTTGCATGGTTCACTTTGGAGTCTGAAGGTCTGCACTGAGGATGTTCCATGCAGTTAACTTTCAGGAACTACCAATTTTAGTGTCTTTGTCCCTCCCCTGGTAGTTTTTAAGGAGGTTATTCATTTGGCACAAGAGCTGGCTGAAAATGTCACATATCAATACTGTTGGGTGGATCATTCTATATCTGCAAAATATCCATAGTAACCAGTCTTCCCAGGCATCCCTTCAGCTGGAAAGGCATCAGGGGGCAGTTACAGGATGTCCCTGTTGCCTCAGCCTACAATACAGTCACTGTTTTTAAAAAAATCTGTATACACCCTTATTTTTTTCAGCAGAGGTGAAACAAACTGGCTTTCCAACCTGCTACATCCATTAGGATAACTAGCTGAAGTAATTAAATTATTGACAGACTTTCCAGCCCTTGGCATAACCAGCAGATTCCAGTGGCTGACGTTTGCCTGTGACATCTCACTCCAGCAGCAAGCACAGGGTGCTGTGGGCAGTGCCCACCCTCAGGGACCACAGGCACTTGGAGCTCTCACCACACCCTGAGTGAGTAACCTACACTGAGCTGAAGGTGCTCAAGGAAACACAGCACTTCAAACTGATGTAAGCTTGGAACGGAAGTGTAAATACAGTCTGATACAGTCTGCTTAGGGAATTTTTGATGGCTCCTAGCTGGCTTCAGGGCAGATGGACTGATGGCTGATTAAATTCTTTGGAATGTCTCTTAATCATAAAAAACTGCTCAGATTATCAATCCCAGAGTTTGCTGCAGCCCTCACCATGGCTAGCATAGACCAAGAACAGCAGGGTCTGGCAGGCTGGGGCAGAGGGGCTGCTGGTGGCACAGGGACTGGGCTGCAGAGCTGCCCCTCTGCTCAGTCACCCACTCTAGAGCGCTCACTGACTCCAGGAGGAAGGAAGCTGGCAGCTGGATCAGCTCAGGCTGAGGCTGTAAATCCAAGGCTCAACAAGGCACTGTGGGAGTGTGGGAATAGGGCAGGCAGATGACAGGAGCACATTTGTCAGGATACAGGAACGGGAGGAAACGTGTGCACTGTCCCTCGTGGGGGCTGCTCCGTGCCCAGCTGTGAAATGAGAGCTCTCAGCTCCTGCCTGGGTCGGTGCAGACATCACTGAAGAGCAGCAGAGCAGGCAGCCCGCCCCAGCAGCTGCACAAACATAACCAGGACATGGAAACCAGGAAGAGATCAGGGAAGAACACATCTGCACAGAGCAGGAGCACAGAGCCAGCACTTGGCCACAGCAGCCCCTGGGAGCAGGGACAGTCCCAGCATGGTACTGCCCAGGGTGGGACACAGCAAAACCGGGCTCTGACTGAAGCAGACACCATCAGCTGTGTGGGAAACAAGATATGCCAAGACATTTGTCTATGCTGCTCTTCTGCTGCTGCAAGTTTGATCAGAAAATCAGCAATTCCACAGCACAAGTAAAGGTGGTATTTTAGTCATATGAGATGTTTTTGTTCATCCTTAAAGGTTCTCAATCTTCTGAACAGTATTAAGACACCAAGTGTGATCACACAGGCTCCCTCTCCTCGCTGCCCCCATGCCCACCAAGCTTGTCTGGAGCAGTAAAACACTGCCAGGGTCTCTGGCATGCTG
Organism: Corvus kubaryi; assembly: GCF_017639235.1. Classification (NCBI taxonomy): domain Eukaryota; kingdom Metazoa; phylum Chordata; class Aves; order Passeriformes; family Corvidae; genus Corvus; species Corvus kubaryi. The sequence goes on along the minus strand of NW_024581136.1, from coordinate 20,642,576 downwards.
CCAGTCCCAGAACAGCAACCTGAGCTCTCATTTATTCCACTCACCTTGTGTTTACCAAAGTTGCCCATTAATGATCGACCGTGAGACTTTTTTCCTCCTTCTTTTGTGTCCAGGTTCTGTGCAGAGAAAGTGCAATAAAAAGTGTAACTAGATACCTTCAGAAACGTCTTTAAAGAGTCTGCTACAGTCTCTAAAAGACAGAATTTCAACCTCATACAAGTTCTTGTGCGTCACCCATGTTCACTATCATGAAAGTACAGTTATTGCAAATGAGACAAAGTGAGTTAAAGTCTGATCTGTGCACACAAATTGAAATCCAAAATCTCATTACAGGACTTTTCTAATTTCTTTGTCTACTTACTTGTTTAGAATCCTCTAACTGTAAAGAAAAATATTAACATTAGCACTCAAGACAACAACAAACCATGTAGAAAAAGCAGTCTAGCAAAACCAGGCAAGAAACAACAAACCAAGACATCTGAGTGCTCTTGAAAGCAGCCACAAAGGAAAAGGGGAGAGGAAAAAGAATCTCCTAGCAGATAAATGTGGACTTTTCATAGGCAGCCTGCAGGCTGAGTTTCACATTGCCAGCCATGCCCCCAGACATCAGCTGGATAATTCCTGGCAGCATCTCGCTTCTTCTGTCAGGAACACACAGCTCTTCATCTTCTGAAGAGCAAAACAAAACTGAAGAATATTCCCCTAGCATTTCAGCTGGGTGAGTACTTCAGTGCTATGAACTCCAGCTACTCCCTGTTCAGTGCTGAGCTGGAGTCACTCTGGGCTTTCATGACAGTGAGGGCACTGGGGGCCCAGCAAAATCAATAACCTGTGTTCAGAGATTTGCTCAGAGCTCAGGCTGGAAGTCTCTGTAACATGTAGAAAGAATCTTTAGCAGATTTTTATTTCATTTAATAGCAATTATTTGGGAAAATCAAAGGCAGATCAGTAAAGAAGGAATATAAATGACCAGTAAAAAAATAGGAAAATATCCCAACTGCTCCCTTTCTGGTCCATCAATTACACAGTAACTCCCAGAAAAGAGCTCTGTGACAGCACTACTCAAAGGCAGCTCATGAGCCACACAAGCACCAAAGCAGCATGATGTTTAACCAGTTAGTTTTTTCCCATCTAGTTCAACACTGCTATAAACTAATCTTCCAATTGTTTTAACTTATTATCCCTAGTCATTCAGCTCTGAATTTCTTTGAGACCCTTGGAAAAAACAACCTTCACATGGGTCACAGCAGGGGAAGAGATCTCTAAATGTTCCTTCATAAATTAAAATAAATCAATGAGAAAATTCCAGCACTTTGTATTACCTGACAGATGTTTGAATAATGCACTGGCATTACTGGAGGATCTCAGTATTCTGGTCATGTGGATGACATGTGATGGGCAATCTCAGGTGTCACATCCAACCCCCCGATGGAAATTTGCATTCTTTAACCAAGACTGCCTCAAATGCTCTCCAGGGGCCAGTCCCTTCCCCAATACCAGGGAGCCTGTCAAATGCAATTACCTCAACACAAAATGAAACTGAAATGCTCTCCTCTGACCATATTTACTGATATGAGGAGTCTGCTCTCTGCAATCCCACTTGTCTGACCTTGGAGGCCAAAAGGAACCAGCAAAGTGACTGGGTCATGCTGCAAAGCCAGTCTGAAATAACCCCTCTTCTGGGGCAGATGCTTCATCCTTCACTCTTACAGCCCCTTCCCAGCACAGCAAAACCTTCCCCAGACACCTCAAGCAGCAGCACAGGCCAAGGGAGTTTTCTGTCATCAAGGAAGGCTTCAGGGAAAAGTCTCCCAGGGCCAGTTTTGGAAAAACTGACAGGGAATACATAAACCCCATGGAGTGGGAAGACATGCAAAAAGCAGAGCTACACACACATGACCCTTCTGGCTACACTGGTTCCAGAGCAGGCACATCTCCACAGAAAATTCACTCTGTATTTAATGTCCCTGGAGTTTGCATCCAGTTCCTAAGCTCTTGGCTCTCTCATCTGAAGCACTGTGCAACACATGGCCCTGTCCAATCCTCACAGGGGCTGCGAAGGGAGAGCCCACGTACCTGCTTCAGGTTCACATTGAAACTCTGGTGAGTTGCCTTCAGCAGGGCTCTCACAGTGAAGCTGTCAGGATCCTCTTTGTCCCTGATTTGGGATTCTTTTAGCAGAGATTCCAGTTTTGTTCGTATAAAAGATTCCACCTGGTGCTGAGTTGCACCATTACCCTGAAAGACACCAGGAAACCAAGCTCAAGTAGACGCTCAAGTCCACCCCATTGCACACTGAGGGTCACACATTTCCTTCCTCTGCAAGAAAAGACTTCTTGCCTAATCCTGCCTGATTCTGCTCTTCTACCTGTGGTTTAACTGCCCTTTCCCTTCTCCTTTTCCCCTCAGTCCTCCCAACACAGCTCACAGAGCCCCCCAAGACCCCCCCACAGACCTGGCCATGGGCTCTCTCTGCCTCACAGCTCTCACACGCCCCACCTTCTCTTCCAGAAGAGCATGAATTCTCAGCTAATGCACTTGGAGACAACCTAAACATTAGATTCCTGCTCCAAACAGTTAAAAAAGGAAGCACTTCCTGTTAATAGTCATCCAGACTATACAGACTCAAACCAGTCTCTTACATAAGGCACTTCCAGTAAAAATGAATCCTATGGAACAGCATGAACCTGACACAGGAATTAAAAACTTAGAAATTAAAAACTCTGCTAACAACTGTAAGTAGGACATGGAGTGTGCATGTAAGAAATGCAGAGCTGTCACACTCTGGGAGCTGACTGTGTGCACATACAAAGCAGGGCTTTAACTTGCAGTCATCCTCAATTTCATCAGCACTGTCCTCTTCTGAAACTTCTCCTTCCTCAGCATCTGCTCCAAGGCTGCAGGGCAACTTCTTACCCTAAAATGAGGAAAAACACACCCCCAGTAAATGTGCATGTGGTCAGTGTTAGTTACTGCACCCAGTCTGATCCTCTTGCTTTACCAACTGCTCCTAAATAAATCACCTACTAAACTTCTGTGATATTGCTTCAGTGCACAGAAATGTTCTCAGCATACCTGCTTCATCAGTGGGAGACAGGAATGACATTCAAGATGCAGAAGATTGATTTTTAGGCTGCATTTTGAAATTAATAATGCTGCTGCTAATGAGTGGGTCAAATTCACTTCATGTTGGTACCTTTACACTGGCTTAAATCCATGAGTGTTATTAGAATGACTCTTTATATACACTTACAGGATGAAAATGATGCCATTATTTGAAATTGTTTGGCTAGTGAATCAATACTGCCTTTCAAAGGAAAATGTATAAAAAGAGCAAAAACAACAGCAAAAAGATGAGAAGCTGGCTTACTTCTCAACAAGGTACTGATTCCTAAGTCTGATTTTATCTTTTCCAATAGAGCTGCTTAAATTGAGCAGGAGATGGGAGACAGAGCTTTGTGCAGGGATCCTGTGATGCTCGAGATAGAATTTCTCATTCTGAAAACAGCTCAGCTCCACAGCAGTCTGCACCCACAGGGCTCCAGCAGTGAGAGCTGGAGGATCACACTGAAATTACAACCTCAGATGTGCTGAAAAGCCAGCTCAGAAGCTGAGGTAAGAACCCAGAACACCCAGCCTCTCCTGCCTTTAGTGCAGTGCCCTGGGATTTCTCATGTGAGTGACATTACACACAACTCCCTGTGGATCCCTCAAACACCAGCCCCACGTTTGCACAGTTCATTAACCAGCAGCTACCCCAGAAAACCGACGCAGTGAAATGCAAAATCACGGCTGAGCACTCAAAGGGCTTCTAATTCAGGGTCAGCTCTGTACTGTGCCCTGCAGGCTGTTCAAACTAACATCAGACTGGAACTGTGAATCCCTGTAGCCAGACTGATACCAAGGAGAGAGGGAGAACCAGAGTTTCCTGAGAGTTCACACAAAGTAATTGCCCCCAGGTGTCTGAGTAAATGAGACAATCTAATAGGGCAGAACTCTATTAATCATCCTCTCAGAGGTCTGCCTTGTGCCTCTTTCCTGTTCTATCCATCCTGGCCTTTGAAATTCCTTTCAGAGCAAATCTGTTTGGACTGAGAGGCTCACACAATTAATCCTGCACAGAGCACCTACTCCAGGGCTCCGGGGCCTCCTCCAGCTCCTCCTGAGCTGCTCCTCTCCCACAAACACGGCAGATGGACCATGAACAGAGCTCCACTCCATGAACCACAGCTCAGAGCTGGGTGAGGGGAAAGGCAGGAAATCTTCACTTTTCTGTCACTCCGAAGTACTTTGTCCAAGGAAGGACTGTCAGATAACGTTTAGATACTAAAGGGGTATGAACTGGTCCTCCAAAGAAAATCTACAATAAATATCACAAGCTGACTTTGTTGCATTCTGAACATGCCCAGCAGCAAGTTACCTTCACTAGAATTTTCCCTTTTAAATCCTGAGGGCTGGGAAGCTGTCTGGGATCTCCAGTGCTCACAGATGACAAGTCCAGTTTGTCACCAAATATCTCCTTCAGGTACTGGGCAATCTTCTTTTGCTGTTGAATACTGCAGTGGTTTTCAATGGACAGTATCACTGGAAACCTGGAAACAAACCCCCAGACACTGTCACAGCTGTGTGAGGAGAGACAACACCTGTGGATGGAACAGCTGAGTTCTTCCACAAATTTGCCCCACTGCTTTCTAACCTCTTGGTAGCCCAAGGGTTCTATGACAAGGAACCCCACACCAACCCCACACCAAATGAAGAACCACCTCCTTTAGTTCTGAAAGTAACACCTCGTATTTCTCATCAATAACACCAAACTTTTGGGCTTGGTTGTTTTTTTCCCACACATCCACTGTTGGGTGTTTTTTTTTAAATAAAGAGAAGGAAGTATTTTCCTTTTATTCTCTTAGACTACTCAAAATTCTCTACACCCACTCATGATTTGAGACTGCTGTGTGTGTGTGTGTATATATATATATGGTTTAAGTCCACAGTTTTTATAATAAACTGTTATAAAGCACCATGGCAAATCAAACAGATTCAGAACACTATCCCACACCTCAGTATTTCCTCACACTACACATGTGACAGCTTTTCAATTTTCTTGCTGAAATAAAGTATTTTCAGTAGGTAGAGAACATCACAGTATTGATTTTTCAGGAGAACTTCCCTGTGGATGCGAGTGGGAAGTTCTATCGAAAGATATTCAGCAGTGTCAGACTGTCCAAAGCCTTACTGAGTTTAAGAGCACCAAAGGTTCAACTCAGGCAGAGCTCTCTCTCTTAATTGATGGGAAGAACAATAACCACAACATGGGCAATAAACAGGGCAACAGAATCAACCCTAATGTGTTTAAAGGAATATTTGCACTCCCTGGGCTTGATGGTTGTTTCCCATGTGGGATTAACTACGGAAAAACATGTGTAGCTTCAAAGCTGGCTCCACACTTACTCATTTTTGATGAAGGCGTATTTATTGATGGTTTCTGCCACGTCCCGGAAGAGGATTTTGGAAGTCAGGGTGTAGCCATGGTGCACCACGGGCTCCCCATCCGGGCCATCCCAACAATCCACTGTTAAGACCAGAAAAGTCAGACATTAAGAGATGCCTCTGATCTCAACCATTCCCGTGCTCCTGCTGCCAGCAGAGCTCACCTGCTCAACCATGCTGGGGCCAACGAGGTTCATCCCACCCCTTGCCACCTCTCACTCCATCTCCTCTGACCTGCCAGCTGAGCTCAGACTAACACGACAGTCAGTCAGATGAGAATTCTGCATCCTAGAACTGTTTTTTCCCTTGTATTAAATTGAAGTTTTTTTCCTCATATATAAAACTACAAAGTGTAATAGGTCAAATAACCTTTACAGCTATCTTGGGAAAGCAGTTTTTGCTTCTGAAGACAAACTATATAAAAAGAATTTATCTTTTCCCACTCCCAATTTAACTTGCAGCTTTATAACTGATTGTATGAAGAGTAGCATCAAATCCAGCACATGTAGAATGGACCAGCATAAGAATGCTTTTCCTAAGGAACGCCTGTACCCTGAATTTGCACCAAACTTGTCACTGCTGTTGCCTCTACAGGCAGTTAAACTTCCCAAGGAGAAAGCCGCAGAGCTATTCCCCGGGCTCTGAAGTAGCTGCGATAGCTTTGAGGTCAAGCAAAATAATGCTGCTGAGTGTTCTGCAGAAGGCAATTGCCCAATTTTCTCAGGTTCATTTTCTCTAATTAATTTTTAAATAGAGATTAACAATATTTTTTCTCCAGATGACTTTTTGTAATGCTAGTCATAAAAAATTAATATTGAGTCTAACTTTGTCAAAAGATTTCATTTATTTCTGGAAAAGAAAAATACAAATACTAATCTAAAAATACGAATGTTTTGTTATTATTTAAATCATGCAGAGCTTAAACAAGAATCCAGTGTGATCTCCACGCTCCCCCATGGCAGGGGGCTGGAACTGGATGATCTTTAGAACCCCTTCCAACCCCGACCATTCTGTGATTCTCTGGTGCCTGCGGTGCTTGCCCAAGGTGATCATGTGCAACAGAAAAATTCAGTTTTGAGTGGTCAGAAAGCGCTGCAGTGCCTGAGCCAGCCCAGCATCGTGCTGGGTGTTTGGCCCTGGCCTCGTGCCCGGAGCAGCAGCCCCCGGAGCAGCAGCCCCCGGAGCAGCAGCCCCAGCCCACCTTCGACACAGCGGCAGCCGGCCTGCAGCACCCGCGCGTACATCTCGGCCCGCGACTGCGACAGCAGCTGGTCCCCGCTCAGGTACGTGTTGTGGGACGAGGCGATGAAGTAGTGGCACAGGGGCTGCTCCATGTCCTGGTGCACCTCGCGGTGCAGGGGGTTGGACACCTCGCACGCCGGGCTGCGCATGAAGCTGGTGAAGCCTGGGGGGCAGAGGGACACGTCAGCCATGGGCAGGAAACGGGCACGGACACGGCAGGGAGAACACTCCGAGCTCCTGCCAAAGCTGAGGATCAGCGGGTACGGGCTCTGGGACAGAGTGGAGGCAAACTGACTCGGAAGCAAATGCCTTGTTCTTAAGAGAGCTCCTTGCTGGCACTCCTGGGCTGTGAACGGCAGTGCCCTGAGTGAGTGTGGGGACACACAAGGCAGCAGCCACCCAAAGGAGCACCGTGGATCAGCAGCCAAGTCACTGACCCAGCCATCTTCGCTTCACAGTCTTCTTCTTTCTGCAAGCTTATTCAAGAAGATGGTACTTGATTTATAACCCTCTAAATGAGAGCAGCACTAAACAGAAAGTTCTAAAAATACCTCTTTTAAGAATGAAACATGTATAATATTTGCAAAGGACAGTGCAAACAATACCAGCCCTGAAAGCACCTCAGAGATAAAAGCAGCAGCAGCAGGTTAAGAGGAGCAGAAATGCTTGCAGAAATATTTTTTAAGTGTCACTGCTTGTTTGTTTTACTTTCCTCATTTCAGCTGGAGTGCAGCACCCTGGGTCACATCAGAAGCTTGTTGAAGGGAGGCCATACCCAGGATTTAAATACCATGTGGAGGAAGATTCCTACTTCCCCCCTCTGACACTGAACTGTGCCATAAATCAAATCCCTCCTGATGGGAGAGAATTTTCTAAAAGTCCTTGCAAGGAGTTTCAAAGATAAACCAAGACTCTTCCTGGAGTTTCAATGCTGCCAGATAGTTGTTTATGAAGTCTTATCAGAGGAACAGAGCCACCAGCGTGACCCAGGTACAGCGTAGAGCACAGAAAAGCAGGAGTGGAGTCTAATTATCAAGATTTACATGGCCTTTTAAAGATAATTTAACCAATAGTTACTAAAAACCTATATTATTTTCACTTTCCTACCAATTATTCAGTAACACGGGCAGTAACTGCAGAATTCTCTATCCAATCATCCCAAACTACTTTTACTGCAGAACATGGAGTAGTAAGAGAAGGAGAAGAAGGTTTAGAGAACAATAACAATCCTCCATTTTGATATTTTTTACTCTTACCTATTTACTACAAAGAGAAGCCCAAAACCTCTAAATTTTTCACCCTGTGACAATCTTACACAGTAGTCTATCACCTAATTCACACCACTTTATTCTCTAGTTCTTGTCTGATCGTTCCAAGGTTGGAGGTTAAAACAGCATTGTTCAGGGGGGTAAGAACCCTTAAAAAGAGGCAGAGAAATATTCTCAGCACTCTGGGTTCCTACACCCCTCCCCAAATCACCATGTACATTATGCTGCTCCATGGAAGCTTCCTTCTGGGCAAAGGAACTCACCATGGCATTTAATCTATTTCATCCCAGCTCTGAGTCTGATTTGATACTAAATTGGATTCTGAGTAAACATACAATTTGCAATTGTGAATCAGGTATTAAATTGCATTTGTGAATGTGTGAATCAGGTATTAAAACCCACTGAAAATGCAACTATCCATACTTTATTTCACAGAAGCATAAATGAATGGATTGTGCAGGATCCCAGATCTCCAGAGCAAGGGCAGAATGAACACTTGGCTTTCATTACCTCACTGGGAGCAGGCTATAACATAAACTATATGGCACAGGACAGTTTGTGTTTGCCTTACAAACATAAAGTGAGCAATAAATCCCCACAGCCTCAGGCATCCATCCCCACTCCTGGAGGATGGCTGTGATGGATGGCTGGAGAGCTGCTGCCTCACCCCACCTACTCACATCTCCCCCGGGCTCACAAAAATGCACCCACGCTCCCAACTGTTGATCCAGGGGACTTTGTGTCACAGGCAAACAGCAAAAGCCTCACCAAAACACCATCAAAGCACTTCTACTCCACTGCAGTGCAGCAAGACAAAACTCACTCTGGCATCAAAACTTTTACCTTCAATCCCAAGAACATTTTGCTTCTTGTTTTCTTCTGACACTTCAAACTTCTGTATAATGTCCAGACAATATTCTGGTGTCACATTATTCATCTGCACAAAAACAACAGTGGTGGTACACTTACTTTTAATGCCATGTCACCGGCATGTGAAAATCTGCTTAACTTGGAGGAGACAAATAGGAGTGAGAGATAGCCATCAATTAAAACCTATGACATTTTAGTCACAAGATTAAAATTAGCTGTTTAGCAGCCTTAATAGTTGTACTGGCCAATACTGCTGAAATGAGAACTATCACTTTATATTCTTTAATATAATCTTCTTAGACATGCAGAAAGATTTGGCAGGGTCTGATTTCATTTTCATGCATTTTCCACTCCTATGATTTCATTACTTCCAAGGGAGTCCACTATAATACACAGGCTAGGAGAGAAATAATTAAATTCTGAAATGAAAAACAGCAGCTTTTCTGAAACAAATAGGAATTTTGTCAACAGCTTCAGCTAGCCCACAGCTGAGGTTCTAACTGATTTGTGGGGCACTTACAAGAAGACACTTATATTTCCTTCAGAACTAAAGGAAAGAAGCAGCTTCCATCACCCATCTCATCTTTCCTCACTGCCTTGAGTTGCAGAGAACCAAAGGGAGAATGAGGACTGGGTGGATTTCATTTCTCCACGACCAACACCACAGGAAGACAACATTGGCACTCAGACCTCTGGCACTTGTGCCATCATCCTGTTCACTGTTTGTACGTCCCAGATAAGCCAACCATCCTAAGATGCTGCAGGAATTACACGGGATAATAGAAAAAAGAACAATTCAGTAGAAAAAATAACTGATTATCCTTGCTCAAGTTGGTGTTTGATTGCAAACACTGCTCAGAGCAGGCCCTGTTCTGGCACGAGCTGGCTCAAAATAACTTTTCAATTATCCCTCATGGCTTCTTGCTGGCCCACTGTGGGGTTCTCACGTGCTCTAGGAATGAAAATGTCTAATCTAGTCCAAAGATGCATCTGCTGGGGAAGTCCACTCATTTGTGCTTTTTTAATTGCAGCTGGAGAGATGATAACTTTGGCTACTCATTTTTCTGTTACAATTTAAAGTACTCCACTAAAAATAATATGGGGTGTTCTCCTAAACAGGGAGTTCTCCTAAAAAAGAAGCCAGTTTAGCAAGCTAACAAAAACCCCAACCCGCTTTTGTTCTGTCCTCAGGCTGCAGAATATTGAACATCTTGCCAAAGGAGTAGCAGATGGAGCAGGACAGACTGTCCACAGATTTCCAAGCATCCAGACAACAGCAAAACCAAAATGCTGTTTGGGTGAGGGCACTGGGGAGCTGCCTCCTGGCTGGGAGCATGATCAGCTTTTGAGGCAATGCTGTCCTGCCCCAGGATGTTGTTGGCACTGGGCACATTCAGGGGGATCTCCCTGATCTCCCAATGCTGGGTACTGGGAAGGGGCACAGGAGGGCAAGGAGCTTCCAACCTGCCCAGCCAAGAGGTTCATCTCCAGGAGCTGCTGGTTTCACTTTTTTTATGGTTTGCTTTTGGAGCAATGCTGAGCAGAGCAGCTCCCCAGACAGCTCTGCCCACTCAGTGTTCTCAGGAGGGCACACAGAGCAAAAAGAGGATGCAGAATGTCAGACCTGACTGTCAGCTCGGGGTTTCTGCTCCCTCAGGAGTTCCAGAATGTCCTTGTACACCCCCCTGTCACATGTTCCTCTTCCTGCTCCAGCTCCCTGAGCACCCTCTCACACCACTATCCTGGGCACTTCAAAAATCATCCGAAGGAGCTCCAACACTTTCTAGAAGCATTTCAAAAAACAATAAAACCTTCAGAATTCCCTTCTGTTACATCTGTGCTTTGCCCTCCACCCCAAGTTAATATTTTCCATAAGATCCTTTCCCTACCCTGGAATGTGAGTACATGGCCATAGACATGGATGCAGATATTGCCATACCTTCTGTTCCACCTTCAGAAACTGGGCAAGCTCTTCAGCAGTGAGATGATCTTTCTTGTCACTGTAGCTTAAGAGCAGTAGGTAGAGATCTCGACGCAGGGACATCATCTTGTAAAACACAGAGAATTCTTCAAAGTTCAGGGTTCCTTGGTTCTCATCTGTGTCTGCCTCCTAAGAGGTAAAGGCACTCAGGTAAACATGCTCCATACAGGAGAAATCAGGGAATAAAACAGATCAAGACTTGTGTACAGCAACAGAAATCTAATAAATTCTAGTCTGCAAGACTGTTCAGACACAAATTCTAACACGCTAAAATAACTGTAAAATTATATCATCATCTCTTGGGTTTTTGGTGAAAGCAGTTACTAAACTAAAGCCACAGATTCCCTATGAGACTCTAGTCTCCTTCTTTAATTTCAGATTTATTTCCCCCATAAAGAGGGTCACCCTGGACTTTTTTCTGATCTCTTGCCCTCCTGTATGCCCTGCAGTTAACCTGGATTAAAACACAGCAACAGGCATAACAATATCACCCCATGGCTTCCCCAACAACAGTCTGGTGTCTTAAAACATTCAGGACAACATCAGAGTCTTAAACGCACATTAATTTAATCTGCAGCACTCTCAGCCCCAGCAGCACTCTGCAGAGGGGACAACTCTGCAGCAGCACTGAGACTCCACACCAAAATATACACCCAACATCTCCAGTCTTGATTTTCTGTTTCTCCTCAGAGGTAGGAAGAGAAGAAAACAGTACTTATCACACACTAATACAAGCTTTTTCCTGTGAACATCTGCCTAAGAGGATTGCTTTGGATTTTCAAAACAAGGAATATATTCTGGAGAACGGCTGGCAGGCACTGTGTGGGTCTCCATGCAAACAAGAACTGTGAACTCCTATCACAGCAAGTCAGCTGAGAGGAAAAGAATTCCCAGCTAAATGGTGTTGAATGGCATTTTTAATCATTATATCTATTACATGCCTTTATGACATTTATAATCTGTGGGAACAAGTATAACCCAAATTCATCTCTGCAACACCGCTCCACCAGATTCCAGACTCCAGGTGTTTGGGAGTAACTCCAGACTCCAAAGATGTATCTCTAATGGGGATTTTATGCCAGACAAACAAAGTACTTTTGACCATAGAAGATTCTTCAACTTTCCCATGTTTTACAGCAAACCAGCTTTGAGCTGGTACTGGTTTGGAAAAGTGAAGAAGACATTTTCTGCTCTCCATTGTGTCCTTGGCTTATCTTTCCTTTCCTACAGTAAACACAAGGACAGGTGGAAAACGGGAGCTGTTTTCAGACAACAGAAGTAAAAAATTGTTTCTAAATCAATCAAATTGAAATGGCTAAATATGAGGAAATTGTTAAAGAAAACCTAATTTCTTGCATAAAGCCAGTTTCTATTAAATAATTTTCCCCAAAGGAAATGAAAAAATATTTCAATAGCAACAAAGTAACTTCATTGTCCATCAATGTCAGCATTGAACAATTCAGTTCACAGAGCTGAAGCCAACAATGCAGCTGAACGAGTAACACTGATAACTTGTATTCTGTGTGCTCCTTGTCATTTAAACAATGTCCTGATGCCTCTGTCTAAAAAAAGGTAAGACTTTGAAAAAGCCTGTGAGGTGCTGGAAAGAACAGGGATTTTAGTCCCAAGCTGCAGATCCCGCTCTGGATCTGCCCAGAAATGGACCTTCACTGGCCCAGTCCTCCCCAGGCACTGACCTGGAACATCTGCCGGACCTTCCTGCGGGGCAGGTTCACGTTCAGCTTGTGCATCAGCTGGTGGATCTCCTCGATGTTCAGCAGCCCGTCCCCGTTCTTGTCAGCCTCCTCAAAGGTCTGCTTCACCCAGCTGCCAGCGTGTCAAGGACAGGCACCACAGGTGATCTCTTCACAGAGAAGGGAGGCAGGGCAGTTCAGGAAAGAATCCTTTTTGCCCCTGCCCTCACTACAGCTCGGTCAAATGCTTAAAACCAGAACTGGTTTATGGCAATTATTTACAGCTCAGTTCACAACACCAGCCCCTCTGCACTCCCATTTCTGCTACTGATTCCTCCCCTGAGAATGTGCTCTAAAGTTTTCAAATATTGCTGGGCTTACTCTGGGATCTTCTTCCACCTCTCTCTTCATTCTACCCGAGCTTCACTTCCCAACCAGCACCTTTCACCCCCTCCTTGCACAAATATCCCTCAGCACCTCCTGCTAAGTTCTTGCAGTAGCTGGGAGTGGTACAGAGTCATTCTGTGTGCAGTCTCCCAGCTGCCACACTGGATAAAACAAAGAGGACTTGCAGCAATGTTTCACCAGGAGAGAAGATACAGCAGATAGGAGCAGCTCAGAAAAGTCATGGTTAAATATAGCAACCTGAGGACATGTGCAATGGAGCATGCAATACAACCCCAATGGACCTGTGCCTGCTGTGGATCAGAATCAAACACGGGAGATAAAAATACCTGAAATATGTATATTCTCCAGGAGTATTTACAAGTGACTGCTGGAGATTTCCACGAGGCAGAAGAATAGCCAGGTTACAGTTTTAATTAACATGGCCTTGGGTTTGGGTTTTTTTTTGTTTAGGGAGAGGAGTGTTCTTTGTGTATAACATTTTAGTCAGCTCTGTTGTTAAAAAAAAGGCACATGAAGAAAATATTCAGTGGACATGAGGTTCACTTTGGCTACTGGTCTACACCAAACATTTAAGAGCTTTAAAGATTTGTGCTCCTGACAAACAATAAAGGCTGGGAAGGACACAGACATCTGACTTACGCGAGAGAAGCAGAGATGGCCAGGAGTTACTGAGATATTGAGATACCTAGAAATAACTGGTTTGCCCCTTCAAAAAGGAATTAATTAACAAAATGCAAGCCTATCACCTGACTCCCATGCAGTTTGATCCAGTCCCTAAGGCACAGCCCATGTTTTATCACACACATAAGTGTCCATGTCAAACCCATTGCTCAGGTTTCCATTGCATTCAGTGGAAGGGTTTTGGTCACTTAATAGGAGGTGCAAGGACACCCTGTGCTGAAGTGACTAAAGCCAAGGCAGGAATATGAACCAGGATGAAGGCCCAGCTCTCAAAGGATACTGATTGTGCGTTCTCTGGCGCTTGGCGAGCGAGTCCTCGTCGCTGATCCCGGCCATGAGGTACTTCAGCCCCGTGATCCAGGTGCGAGCTTCCTCCGGGTTGGATGTGATCAGGTCCAGGGTCTCCAGGTGGTTGCCATGGTAAATGGTGAAGCAGCAGCTGGGGTCGAAGCTCCCCTCGGCGTGGCGGTGGAAGATCTCCGACTGCCGGCCCTCGCTGACTTTGTAAATGGAGTCGATGACAACTGGGGGGAAAGGGAAACAAAAGGACACGCTGGGACAGCCAGCCAGCCTCTTCCTGCTTCTAACAATTCTGAGTTATTCAGGCTCAGAGGCATTAAACTTTATTAATGTTACATCTTCACATCCAAAAGCCCTGTTGGACTGAAGGTTTTCCTTGCCATGGCTGTGCCAAGTGCCGGCTGCCCCAGAGGCTCCGAGTGCTCCCTGGAACATCACAGGGCTGAGGCTACAGAAAGGGAGCAGGAGAGACAGACACCAAGTGTCTCCCATCAGTCCATGAGTCCCTGTATAGCTCTGTAATTCACATTCTAATACTGAACTGATATTAGAAGGAACATGAGGAGTTTACTTTTTGCCTTTTCGCTCTTCCGGGAGGGCCTCCATCGGATGCAGGTCCTGTGCTCGTCCAGGTAGAAGAGACGGACCAGCCCCTTGGTTCCACTCTTCAGCTTCACCATCTGCGTCCCAGACTGCATCACACTCATGCATCTTTCAACTGTGAGGCAGAGCAGAATAAATTCAACTGAGCAGCCACTTCATCCACTAATGACATGACTAACGGGCTTCCAGCATCTGCCAGGCACACAACAGTTCCGACCTGAACCTCGAATGACAGAAAGTGGGCAGTGCTGGGAGACTACTCCTTCTTCACTGCCACCTTCTCCACACAGGAAAATGGAACAGATCATCTGTCAGGACACCCTCATGACAAAGGAGGCAAAGAAAGCTTTAATCTATGTTGAAGAAAAGTATTCTCTGGTTGTTCCACGCTTTTCTTATTTACATTTTTTTATATTACTACACACAGTTCTGTAATTTTAAACCCCAGCACTCCATGTATTTGGACTGGTGAGATGCTCATCCAAACCCCACAGTCCTTTGGGCTTAGTAACCCTGGAGTTTGTCCCTCGTGCTGTGACACTGGCAGAGCTGCCCACAGAATGACACAGACACGCATTCACACCCTCTCCATGCTGCCACCGACCTTTGAGCACACACTGGGATGATTTCCTTTTATCCACCCATCCCATCCGGATGATAAGGCTTTTTTCCCCCTCTGTGTTTTGACTAAAATAAACCCATTTCTTCCATTTCATCTCACATCTTCCCTCCTGCAGCCTTCCAAACACGAGGATCAAGATAACATTTCCTCTTGATCTCAGTATATATCCATGCTCTTAAATTACCTTCTGGTTTTATCCATTCACAGCCTCTCCTCACTTGGTATCACTCCAAATTCGCCTCCCTGGGTGATTTGTTTACACTCTGGCTGGCTCCCAAATAAACTCTCTGGGTCTGTCTTTATTTCTTATCACCCTTCCTCTCTCCAGCACTTCTCTCTGCAGTGCTCCTCAGTGTCACAGCAAAGACTAACCCACACTCCCAATCCTCTCTGCCAGAGCTGGGATTTATTTATTCTCCCAGCTCCCAATAGCTCTGACACACTCACAGGCAGTCAGAGCAGCACCTACACGTTGGGCAAACCAGGGATGAACAGTCCTTGGCACTGGAATAACCTCCCCTGGCTCCCTCACACACGGGGAGCCTGCAAGGCAAACCCCAAATGGAATAAAACACATCAGAAGGAGCTTTTTCCCTGAACTGTCTTTCTTAGAGGAAAGAGGGGACTGAGGTTGAGCTGAACAGAACCAAACTCTTCTGAAAGCATCATGTGAGTGCAATAAATGTGTCCTTTATTGTGTCCATAAATAATGGCACTCCCTGGACCAGCACACGCACTGAATGAAGGTGAGCTTGGAAGGGCTTTAAGGTAAACCACCAATGTGACATAAATCAAGCTAGAAGGAGATGTTACACCATATCCACATGTTGGCTGGGGTAGCAGTAACTTGGATCTATCTGAAGATGCACAAAGAACCAGGAAGACAAACCTTTATTCCACGAGGGATGGAAAACTCAGAACCTGAGAGAAGGAAGAGGAACTGAAGCAAAAACAGTCTCTAAAACTCCCTAGCTACACCCATACAGGAATGCCTTTTCTTGGCAGACCCAGCCTTTCCCTGTGGAAATGAGTTTAGGTCAGGTTTGCCTTGGGTCCCTACCAAAACAAACACGGCTTGTCCCAGCACAGAAATGGGGTCCTCCCTGTGTCTCTGGATACACAAACGTGCCCTGCTCCATCAGCCTGGCACACACACCACCAGCACCTTTTGATTTCACTAATAAAGAGATCACTTCCAGCAGGGCTTTAGCTCACTAAGAGGTTTAGCAACAAGCTACTCAACACAGAAAATCTGCTTCTTTGCACTTAAGGTTAGCAGTTACTGGTGAAAGTCTTACAAAAAGAACTAATTCTCACATAAGTCTCTCTATTAGCATCAGCTCAGTTGGCAGAGAAAAAATCCCAGCCTGGTTTCACTAAGATGAGGACAGCCAGCAAAAGGCAGAAGGGAGAAGACTGCATTTATTCAATATAAGAAAAGCAGAGAATGGGCCACAGTCACGTAACTGCAGCCAACAAAATCGTGGGGGAAAATAAGAAACATAAAAAGCAATCCAGTTCCTTCTTCACCATTTCAACTGCGTAAACATTTCTACATCACATTTGTAATTGTTATAGGTGCAGTCACATTCACACTTCAGGCAGACTTCAGTTGTAGGGAATAGATTTTAAAACACTTTCTTTCACAGAGTGGAAGAAACCCAGTTCCTGCCCAATAGCTCAACAGCCTCCACTTCCCAAACCCCACCTGCAGTAGGTCCAGTGCCCCAGGAAGCACCATCTTTGCTGCTTGTGCTTTCCCAATTCCAAGGAAATACCGTGGGAATTCAAACATTTAAAGAATAGTAACATGTAAGAGAGTTCATGGCATCATTCCTGCTGTGTAGGTGTTAATAACAAGGACTCCACGTTCAAGAAGGGACTGGGGTAATGGAAATGCCACAGCAATCATGGGCCGACTGGATTTCAGCTCTGCAAACCATTTACAAAACACCCCATCCTCCCCTTCAGGCTATTTATAAAATATAAGCACGCAAATAAAAAAGGTCTTTTTCGAATCTATTCTCAGTATGCTAATGCCAGTCCCTTGCCAGACACCACACATTAGCATCTGAATCAGGGAAGGTATTGTGCAGGGCAGAATAAAGCTCCAGAAGAGCAGTTCAGGAAGGATTTCACTAAGGAATAGGGAAGCTGGTTCCAGAAAAACATCTAATCCTGTAGATAAATCAGGAATACAAAGTAAATGAAGCAGCTTCTCAATGCAGACATAGATTAAAATTTGAGGAAGCAAGACATGTTTCCCATTAAAAGATTTTTTTTTAATACAAGGACTAGCCGTGCATTTTTTGCCCAAAGTCTGAAAATTAATTAGGTTAAACTAGAACATGATGTAGTTTATGTTATAAGATCAAAGAAAATTAATCTGGAAGATTAAATTAAAAATTATGTCTATGCAATGTATAAGGAAGGTGTCCCTGCCCACCGCAGGGGGTTGGAACTGGGTGGTCTTCAAGGTCCCTTCCAACCCAAACCATTCCATGATTCTATGATATTTAAAGCTTTAATTTAAAATTTAAAAACCCTGAATACTACAGTCACTTCTGTTTCCAGAGTTATGCAAACTTGACAGTCTAAAATCATCCCAACAGACAGCCTAGAGTTTAATGGGATTTAATAATGAAAGACCAGTCTACTTTTTTCCTCCCAAAATAACCCTTTAAAGCAATACAGACCTGAATTCAAATAGCACCTTTTAATCCTTAGTTCAGCCATGAGAATCACTCCTAACAGCACAAACCTCTCCTCTGGGGAGGAACTGCTCTGTAGCCAAGGGTAAACCAGATACAAACCCATCTGTGCCAGCTCGACCTTCTCTGGAGTGGCCACGCTGCCCAGCACGTGGTAGACCTCGGAAGCCAGCAGGAGAGCCATGGAGCCCTGGGCAGTGGGATGCTCCTGAGGTGCGGGATGCCGGGCAGATGCTGTTGGTCCTGCTGCCCACGCCGCTCTGGCCGCTGACTGAGCCGGCTGCTGCCGGGCACTCTGAGCCACAGCTCTGGCCGCTCCAGAAGCGCTAATCCCCCAAATCAGCCCGTGCTACCCTCCATCCCCTCGCCTCTAATCCAGCCCTGTGCCCTCGGGTTTAATGACCAGGGAATGGCCCAGCATCAGCCCCGCCAGAATCCCTGCAAAACCTCCCGGCGCCGCTCCCGAGCCACGGCCATTCCCTCGATCCCGAGGAGCTGGGAATTCCTCCGATTTGATTCAATTCCCAGCAGTCACAGTGATGAGGACACATCTGCCTGCTCTTGTGCCTCACCACAAAGACTTCAGGTTGTGCAGGACCCTACAGTTGATACCAGAAGGAAATCATTTAGGGAATTAAGACATTACACTGAGCAGCATTTTCAGACAAACAGAAGAGCATTTTGCTACACAGGGCACATCCCAGCAGTGAAGCAAACACCCCCTCCCATAAAACATGTTCTCCAAAGTTAAATAAATATCCTGGCCATTTTTTGCTGCTGTATTTTAGGGTTCAGTTATTCAAGAAAACACTGTTACCTAAGCATTAGCAGCAACTCTACTGCCAAGAGTCTACAGCAAAATCTTGATGGAACGCAGGTTTTGGGTGAACTTATTTCCTTTTTTAGTGAGTTTCAGCAAAATTTCACTGAAAAAACATTCTCTTTTTTCCAGCAGTGCATTCAAAGAACCCTTTCTTGCAAAGAGATGTTAACTGTTTGAACACATAAAAGCTCCAGAGGTCCCTGCACACACTTCATTCTGTGGCTCCTCTGCACTAAGGCACATGCAGGGGCAAAGTCTCAGCTAAATAAATCTGATGCTTCTCCTAAGTTTACTCCACAGGGGCATCAGCTCCCCCTGAGCACCATCTCACCCCCATCTCCATCAGCCTCTGAGAGGCAGCACAACAAAGCTGCCAGAGCAGGTACATCAGGCTTTAAGCAATTATTATTATTTTATTAGTTATTCATTCCTCACTTGAGGACAGCCAGTAAAAGCTATTTTTGCAAGGGGCAGAGTGTGTGACATGCTACATGCAAACAGTTCAGGTGTGCACAGCAAACCCTTAGTAAATTAATAGAATTAGCCCTTAACAAACCAAATACAGCTCAATGTGAATATATTTAATAGTTTTAGGAACAGTGTCCTGTAACTGAGCATTAAGGTTACACCACTCTTATGAGACAGATCATTTTTCTTTAAAATCAAAGATCGAAACAAATTTCTTATTGCTGTCCACAAACAGTTCTTTTGCTTTCCTGTTATACTACTGCATGTTAAGAAATTAATATTTCAAAGTGCAACCAAATGACAAAAGGTCTGGTCTCGTCTTGCTTTTATGGACTTACTGTTACAGCCATCTGACAAAACAAAAAGATTAAAAAAGGTATAAAGAGCATTACCAAACACTGAGAACTATAATTATGAAAGAGGATATAAACTGGGTTTCTAAACGATGGGCATCAACTGCATTAAGCCAACATTAAGCTTGAAGAGATAAAAGGAACCCATAAAATACAGGAGTTACTTTTATAACTGCAGCAGCAGCTCTTCTGCCCTGCATGCAGTATTTTGGGGTTTACTACGTATTTTGTGAAGGGTTGTCAAGCCCTGGCACAGCTGCCTAGGGCAGTGGTAGGGTCTCTGTCCCTGGAAATGTTTGAAAACCATGTGGATGTGCCCCTTGAGGAGAAAGTTTAGTGGTGAACACTGTTGTGGTCCTGGGCTGATGGTTGGACTTCATGATCTGAAAGGTCCTTTCCAAACAAGCCTCCACCCCTGCACAGAGACCAGCACACAACTGAACTGTCCCAATCCCTGTAGTGAAGATAGTCTGGATCCAACCAAACCCCAAAGCAAACCCCAGAACCCCACAACGCTCTCAAGCTGCTCTCACCTCCCAGTTCTGCATCATTTACTCATCCTGAGCACTAAGTTTGCCCTTCCAGTAATGCCATTTAAAGCCATTTTCTCCCAAGGTCCACCCCCAGAGAGCACATTTTATCTAAATCCCACAGAACAGCACTAATATCCAGCACACCACTGATGTCATCAGGTTGCTGATTGTTGGGATGTTACATAACAGCCAAAAAGCCCAGGGGCAGAGAGGGCAGATGCAGGTCTGGGGCAATCCACAGCCCCAGGCAGGGTTGGTTTAAATAGCCACAGCTCCTATTTTATGCCAGATTTTAATTTGCTTTGCAGCAGCTCCTCCAGCCTCATGGAATTTCACACTAAGCTTCTTACAGTGGATTTAATGGTAATCTCTGGGAAGTCCATGGACATGAGATGGACAATCTCTCACACTTCTGCAAATCTCAAGAAACCCTCGAGGAAGTCACACAGCACCAGCAGAGACACCAGAGGCTGAAAAGGGCATGGGCAATTCATCTCAGCCCTGGAGATGCAGAGCATCAAAACAAGGAACCAAACACAAGCTGAGACTACTCAAAACAGCTGTGAATGGTGCCTAAGCAAAGGAAATCCCTAACTCTGGGAAGTAGCTCATGCTTGTAAAGTCACTAAATAATACGCAAACAAAAAAGGGGTGACGCTTAAGAACAAAACCATACACTACTCAGAACGGAGAAACAACCCTAAGCACAACCAAAACCTATCAGCACGTTTCAGCTCTTTGTAGATCTGGTAACTGTCTGGTGGCATCTTTTTTTCTTTCAAAAATTCCAAAACAAAACCAAAAACTTGGGAGCAGCAGCTCGTAGAAGTCACGTCTGAGTAACACATATTTCACAGAACTGCTCTTTCAGCCTCCCCTATTGACACTGCAGGTCAATGCTTCCAGGATGACCAATAACTCATCTTATTTTCTCATTACAAGTGAAAGGTTTCTGCTCTTCGCCTCCTCAAGCTGATCCTTGACAACCTTTAGTTATTCTTGCCATGGGAGAATCCAGAGTCCCCTCCCAGACTGAAGCCCCCTCTTCTTTTGCTCTTACAGATCAGAAAGGAACCAGAAACATCCAAACAAAAACTTGGCACTACAGTATAATCCCAAAAGAGCCTGAATGATCCTTAATCACAAGCTTTGTTCCCTCATTGAGGCTTCACAGAGCACTGTGCAATGCAGAAATGTCCTGCCAGGACAGTGCCCCTTTTACAGGGGCTGTGCTCCCCTGTTGGAGACCATAAATAATGCAAGTTTTCCACCCCTGCCCAAGGACCCCTCCTTCTGCCAGCTCAGCAAAGTTCCACTTACTATCTTCAAACAATTAGCCCAGGTTTCATCCTTTCTTCAGAAACAACTCCACCAGAGCTGTCCAGAGCTGCCCACCAGTGAGAGCCCTGGTGCCACTGCAACACAGCATCGCTGAGGACTGTGAGTTTTCCATTAGGACGGTGGAATTAGTCCTTTGTCAACACTGAACAGCACAAACATGGCAAATTGCCAAAGCACATTGTCACATCAATGGGGTGAACAAGGAACACAGATTTATTAAGCAAACACAGTTAAGTTTGCACATCCTAATCCTCTTTCTTTCTCGAGGATCCCTCAGCAGGGGGGGCACAGCAGTTGATTATGACACTACAGAGCATGTGGAAAAAGCAGGAGGTGGAAGAGAAGGAGGAGGAGAGTTTCCACTGCCCCTGCCAAGGGGAAGATGAGCACACAGGTGTGTAGTGCCACTGTGCCAGATCGGGGTGGCTTTCAGGACAAGCAGCACCCTCCCCCCTGTGTGACCATGACATGGAGCACCAGGCACCATCCCGAGGGAGGGTCTGTGTCCATGTCCCCGTAGGAAACCCTGGGGGCTCCCCCAGCCAGGCAAGCTCTGCTCGGGAGGGCAATCCCTCCTCGCTGCAGCTGAGTCACCTCTGCAGTGCCAAGACAGGGGTTCCTCCTTTGAGGCCTCACAACTGGCAGAGCAGTCTGAAAGGCATCCCAGGAGCCATGCCTCTGGATGCAGAGGTGGAGAACAGTAAGCCACGAGCTCCTTCTCTGCCAGAATCCCATACTGCCCTCTAAAACAATCAGTAAGTACATAAATAAGGATCATAAAGCTGTGCACCAGACCTTGTTCTCAGCCTGCCTGTGTTGTATGATACAGCAAATACAATTCCCACCACAATATACTGAGCTAGGGCAAGACCCCCTCATTCACCACACCCCCCTTTATATGTCACACCTCCCACTTCACCAATTTAACAAAAGATAGGCAAAAACCACCCCCACCAGAAGACCCTTCCTAAAGCTTGCTCCTGTGCCCACACAGAGACATGCAGAGGATGAACTGTCCCAGCCTCGGTGCAAGCAGTCAATTGTGATGTCTGCACATTTATCAGCAAACAGCCGTGTGTGACAGCAGCCTCGGCCCCTCTCCAGCACCACGACCTTCGGAGGGGAGCGAACGACAGGGCACAGGAACAGCTGGAAGAGGGATCCAGTCCCCAGGGCCTGGAGCCAGGCTGGAGGGAGCACTGCTTCCCTGCAGGCTACCAAACAAAGCCACACCTGGGGCTGGGCTAGAGAGTAGGAAGAAGGGGAAAAAAGCAGAGTAGAATGGAAGGTGAAGTTAATTAACCTTTAAAAGCAATGAATGGAGACTGCAGTGCAACAGATGATATGAACTAATTTATTCACACTCCTCAGAAATAGTCGTTTTCTAAAGAAACACGTTTATCTATTCTATTTTAAATTACCTCGGTGCAAGTCACCGACAGTGAGTCATCTGTGGGCAAACAATGAACTGACAGTCTCAAACACCAAAGTGATCTTATTACTGAAAATGATGCTGTTTTGTGCATCTGAGTTTCAGGCTGATCAATGTTTGTATTGGTAACATGAGAACACCTCTGAGCCCATTCTCTGCTGTGCTGGTATCGATAACCTGCCACAGCACAGGCTCGAGCTCCCTGCCCCACAGCCGGGTTTGCTGGCACTCCCAGGGAAAAGCCAGCTTGGGGCTCCTCACAACTCCCAGTTCAGTCATGCCAGGAGCACACGGAGCAGCACATGCTCCTCCGAGGCACGAGCTTCTGAGGAAAGAGGAAAAGCCAGCACACACACCTCCTGCAGCGAGCTCAGTGCTGGACAGAGCTGGGAAGGTTTCTTCCAGCACATTCTGGTCACCAGCCCCTGGTGTCCCCAAGCTGCTGTGTGCCACCACAGTGCCAGCGCTGACCCCAACACGGACTGGGCCAGCTCAGTCTCCAGCAAAGCACTGAAGGAGTTACCTCAACAGTTCTAATCTATGCCCCAGAGTTTTGGAAAGACAACAGTTCTTCAGCAAACAGCAACAACATTTCCCCCTCACACCACGGCAGTGTTCTGTAGATTTATTGAAAAAAGAGTAGATTTCATTTATAAGCACCAAAAACCACGAACACTAAGTAGTTAGCAAGCACATAACCTTGTTATTACCTGGCCAGCCACATCCTGTGCAGATCTGATCAGATACTGCCCCTGGAGCCATCAGCATCCAGCTCCAGCACCCTCGGAACCCGCAGCAGGGCCATGGCAGGGACACTTTGTGGTGTCCCACCTTGACACTCCAGTCAGGTGGCACTCAGGGCAACACTGGGCAGCCTCTTCAGGACATGCCAAACCACCTCGAGGCTTTCAACCTGACAAAGCTGCCATGTGCACGTGCTAACTTACTGTGAGTACATTTATTGCCAAGACAGATTTAAGCTGTTATTGGAATGAACCCTGTGGATGACCCAGAGTTCTTCCCAGAAGGAGATGAATGCCTTCCATATCCACTCAGACCAGTCTGCTGTTCCAGGCTAATTCCTTTACATATCAGTATTCCAGAATCTACACTCGTGCCTGTTTTACAGGTGCTTGGACAGCTGCAGGCACAGGAGTCCCAAAGCAGCACCAATAAGGGCATTAAACAAGCCACTGCTGTAGTCCCTGGGTGAGGGAACGAGCCCTGACAGAGCTGATGGCTGTTCCTCAGCCCGGCCGTGCCAGCTGCATCCCTGGTGTTCTGAGAAAACCAAGCACCACGACCCACAGCCAAAGGCCCAGCCCCAAGGGAGGTGTGTGCCCCATGTCCCAGTGCTGATCCCACTCCCAGCTCCAGCGTTTCCCACTCGCAGTGGCCACAGCCACCCAGGAAGTTACGGCTGAGCTGCTGGAGCTGCTGCTTCCCGCGGGCGCTCATCGGGGCCGGGTATCCCTTTCTCCAGGGTTATCCCACGGGCACCCTTTGGCACACCAGCCATGCAGGGTGATTGGTGTCCCAGCCAGCCTGGAAAACGGGGCTCACTCACCCTGCCTGCTTCCACCATCCAGTATGGGAACACGCTCCTGGTGGTACAGAGCCACCGCGAGGGCTGCGCCCACGATGGGTCACCTCGGAGCCCAGCCACAACCCCACCTCCGAGCGGCCAAACCTCGGTGCCAGAGACACCCCGGGACACCCACTCACTGCTCTGCAGCCCTCACTGGCCTCCCCACACAGAGATGGCACTGCCACAACCAAGGATGGCCAACTGGAATTTGGCCTTGCTATTACATCTGGGTAAGGAAGGGACTGCAGAATAACCTCTAGCAGAATTCTACCCTCAGCCGAGTTCTCCGGTGTGGAATGTGCTTATCTACACATACACTGCCACAAGATTCAGAACTTGAACCTGATGCTTTCCTTGCAGGCCTGTTCCCAAGCCCTCCAGGAGAGCTGGCTGCTGTGAATTATTAAATGGGGCCATATCCATTACCTCCTCCACCTCGGAAGGCAGATGGAGTAACACCTGCCCTTCTTTAACCATGGCCACCAAAGCTCCATGGAGAGCTCTGGGTACCCAACACCTGTGAGAGTGTTTGGCACTGCAGCTCAGCAGCTCCAGCACAGGCAGCCCTCCCTGCAGGGCATCCACAAATAACTCACTTTTGCCCAAAATAGGCTGTTTCTTGTACAATAGCTCTGTCTATTCCCAGTAACTTTCTCTAGATAAAAAATATCCAGTAAAATCAACCATGACAGATACAAAGAAAAAAGAGCATTTTTTTTCCCACCAACACTGCCCTGAAATTTTTTTAGCATCTTATAATGGGCAAGATGATATTTCAAAGTATGATCCATGACTTTTGGTGGCTTTATTTTAGATTAGTTTGTTTGATTTTAAATTACATATAATCTTGTCACAAAAATGTCTTCTGAACTACCTAATTCTGGCAAAAAGCTCTTTGCTAAATGTATTTTCTATGTGTTTTCTTTAAAAGAACATAATCCAACATCCCTAACGATGAGCAAAATACAAAAATTAACTTTAATCTACCATGATTTCTCCTTCTCACTACAGCATTTACTCTCTATCCACTTAGAGGCTTAAGCTAATTGCCACTTTCCATTCAGCACTGACTTAAACTGAACAAAATTGGACATTATAAACTACAAGATACTGAAGAAAGTTATTCAAGATGTCTTCCTTTCTTGTACTATCTCCTGCAATTCTTGAAAAGGCATCTTTCATCCAATGCTTTCAGTCAAATTTTACACATCACTTGCAAATGTGTTATACTATTTATAAGTGCTACTAGAAAAAAAAATCAACAAGCTCTTCTCCACTGAAAGCCACAGCAAAATTCCCAACAGATGAAAAGGTCAAGAATGTTTTTATTCAAGGCAAACACATTTGTAGTAATTTAAGCTAACACAGAAGTGCAGTTTTTCCTCATCATAAGAGCAGTATCTCAAATACAAGATACATGTTTTCATGGAGAAATGTGCTTTCAAGTCAATATAAACCCACCAGGTTTTCTTGTTAAACATTCAGGAATAGATACACATTTGTTATACCAACAATGTCCACACAAACACTGTATACAACTTACCAATCACAAGGGTTAAGTTACCTGATTTTTCTATAAGCATTTCCAGAAATGTTATGAGCTCGTCCTATGGCAATTCCAAACTCAAACATCCTTACCTTTTTCTGGACTTAAATTTTTATATACTTCCAGGTCTGCCATTAAATTTGTAACTCGTACATTATTGGCAAGCAGAATGGAAATTCTCCCTTCAGGAAAGGCTCCGTTTCATCTTCATGTCTTCAGAGCCAACACATTTGGAAAGCAATCCTTGGAAGTACAGCCGAGCGCTGCTCCTCAGGATGAGCGAGGAAACCTCAGTGAGCCATAGCACAGATGCAGAGGCGAGAGCAGATAACTTCGCTCACGCCCGAGGAGCGCAGGCTGGGAGGGAGCCGGCAGCATCTGCTCGTGCAGCAGCTGCGGAGCGGCGCTGCTCCCGTGTCCCCGCACGGCGCTCCGGGCACCGCAGGCGCTCCGGGCTCCGGGAAGCGCTGCTCGGCCCCGGGAAGCGCAGGGAAATCCCACGGGCAGCAGCGGGGCGGCTGGGCGGGCAGGGATTACCACACTCCAGCTAAGGAGCGGCAGAGTGACGCAGGCTGGATGCAGGAGGGGAAATCCAGCCCCAGTCCAGAGTAACCCCCCGCATCTGCAGCCAGGGGTTCTGCGAGCGGGAGGGGAGAATCCCTATGCCTTTGCCCTGGGTCTGTGCCCAGTGGGATGAGAGACAAGATCCAAGAGGAGCTGACATGTTCTACTTCCTGAGAAATCATTATTGCTTAGCTGTTGCTAACATAACCTTCCCACAGCCCCCACAACAGAGCTCAGCACACGGCAGGGTATCCATAGCCTATGTCCAGCACCCTGGAATGTGAAACAAGGCCCCAGACCCAGGGCAGGATCTCTTGGCTGCTCCCAGCTGTGGTTCTAATGGCACTCTCAGGCTGGGACGGCAGGAGGTGGCACAAGTCCCACTCTGAGAAGTAAACGCGGCCACGGCGTTACCCCAGCTCTGGTTCCCACCTCAGCTCACCACATTCATGGCTGAAATCACCTCGCTGAAGCCTCTAGACAGTTACCAATGTGTGTACATTGAAATGACCTGATGTGCTATAGCTGCAATTCAACAACAAAAAATAAACTGTCATTGCTGTATAGTTTAATTATTGTTATATCAGATTGCACCTGATAATGTGTTAAATGCAAATTACTCACACTCCTACCATTCTGTTAATTATAAGACAAGCTATACACAAGCACCTTCAACACCACAGCTGCTCTGTAAGAAACCTTACACAATCACCAAAATATTTTTCATTATTTTGTCTTCAAAATAGACTTCATTTTAAAACCAGACATACCTAAAGGCTACATGCCTTTAGAAATTCAAGCATGTTATATAGAAGAACATGACAGCAGACAAATGAAGACTTTATGTAATTCAGATGACATGTGCCAAATGGTATATCTGTAGGTTTATTCAACTTAAAAAAAATAATAAAATCAATCCCCATGACAACTCCTCAGTGCCAAGCCAGGTTTTGCATCTAATCCCAAACCCTATTGGTTTGCTTGGCTTTTCCTGGCTCCCAGGGGTCACAGGCTCCTGCTGGGAATGCTCTGCAGAGCCACAGCACACACCCTTCTAACAGTCTCAGAGGTAACAGGTGACAAACAAGCTTTCTGAACAAAAAATTCATTTTCCTTTACCTGTAGTTGACTGCCATCGATGATCACCATAAGTCAAGATCTTTTCAACCACCACTGCTGTCCCATGGGTATTGCAGAGTCCCAAGCTAAGGTTTGGCAGGAAAGGTAACAGACTCACCTCCACTCCTGTTTTTCCTACTTAGGTTTTCTGCCCACACCTCACAAGGCTCAGATTACTGGAGAGAGACACAACCCTGCAAGTTCTACTGCAAAACATCCATTTTCCAATAAATGAGAATATGATTTAACTAACAGTTTGGAAATTACAGCATCAGAGGCAGGTTCATTTTCTAGCTCATTGGGTTTTCCTTTATCACTGTCAAAATAGCTGAAAACCAGTACAAAGCTAATTCTGCTAAATAGCAAGAAAAGCTGATTAGAGAACTAACACCTCTTACAGGGAATAGATAATGAAATAAGGAGATAACAACATCTTCATAATCATCATCCAAGTGTAATCCTAGACCTATACTGTGAGACAACCTCCTTGTGAAAAGTCAGTCAGCAATGAATAAAACTTTGTATCAGCTGCATGGAAAACTTATCATTTTTATCAGATTTAAGCTTTTATCAACTCATTTATCATTAATGAAGACATGGTTCTATGGAAAGCTGAGAAACACAAAAATGGAAGAGGAAAAATACTAGGCATTAGAACTCAACCATTGTCTGGAGACAGATACCACATGAGACTCCTTTCATGAACAGATCCAGACAGTTCTTGAACAAAACAGAGAGAGTTTTTTCAGGCATTTTAGGCCCTTCTTTAACCTAAGTGGACTTTAGTACATTAATTCCTTAATGCTCTCCTTGCAAACACATTTTCATTTACATCTGTTTGTCTGAAGGAATGAATTGTGGATATTTCACCACGTAAATCAGAATATGATCCAAAACACAAATTCCTGCACTACTAACTCATTCTGCTTTCCCAGCATCATTATGAAACTCCAGCTGAAGCTACTCTGGAGATAAAAGGCTGAATCCTGCAGCCCACATCTGGCATCTGTAGCTGTGCCCCCAGCCTTGCACGAGGCTTCAGCAGAGCTAATTATAAAGCACTGCCCATCAGCAAACATCAGGCCTGAAGGATTTGTGCAATTTGGCAAAGCTCTAGGACTGCTCCCCCAAAACTCTTGTGCTCCAATAACCAAAATAGACCACTTGACTGCATAAAAAGGACAACAGAAGGCATTTTATGTCCTCACTGCACAAAAGTCCAAGGTCACTGAAGCAAGGAAAGGTTCTCTGTGGTTTCCTCAGCAGGATGTTGGACAGCCAGAGCCACCAGGATGTGCCCAACATGACTTAAGGACCTGTGTCCTGTCAGGCTCAGCCCCCACTCACACCTTCCAGGCAATTCCCTTTCCAAGGTGGAGCAATGGAGCAACACAACCTGCTCCATCTGTGACAGCCTGAATTCCTGCTTCCCTCCAACCTGAGGGTTCACACCAACCACCACAAGTTTTGGAGTTAATTCCCACAGATGGTCACAAGCATGAACGAATTCCAAAATTCTTATGGAAAAAATAAAACTATCACGTGCAATGATAAAAACTGCAATTATCTAGATGCAGTTTTGGCTGGGGAAGTACTTGCCTTGCTGACTGGGAGGCACTGGGAGCCACAGGAAGGGCCGCTCCATACACTTTGGGGTTTTTTTTCCCTTTATACTTTTAGCCCCGACCATCTAGTAGCAAAGCAGATGAATGTTTGCTCACAGCCATTCCTACATTGTTATTGCCAGCAAACAAACAAAACATGATGCACATTTACAGCTTAAAACCCCTTCAAAAATAAAAAAAAGATCTCTTCTTCCACGCCTAGAGGGATGCTGTACTTTGTATTTTGGAACTGCTTGCAAGAGGAAGAAAAAGGAAAGTGGGTTCATCAAATCCTCAAGGCTATTCCAAACACTCTAATTGCTTGTCTTCTCCGTTCTGCAGAAATTGCTAAAACAGCTCACCCGCAGCCCCGTGTCTGGGCTGTTATTCTCTGTGTGCACACACACTGCTGTATCTCGCTGCTGATGCTGATGAAGAAAACTGACATTTTTGCTTCTGGGCAGATAAGACTCCCCAGAGTACAAGGCACAGCAGCAACCTCCACTTCTGTAACCAAAAATTTGAGACATAAACAGATAATAATTTTAATATCCTGCAAATGCAGCCATTAGCAGCTTTTCCTAATAAAATTATAAAATGATGAGAAAGCCTTAGGCAATGTGGATGCACACCAGTTCATTACACACATGAATGTCAGTCATTATTTAAAGACAACCCATCAGAGCCCCATGGAAAGCCCCACAACTGTGTATCAATACTTCTTGTCTAACAACATGCAAGTGTCTCAAAGCATCATTAGAACCTGGTAGAGAGCAGCCTGATCCACGTACAGCAGCATTCTCCTGAATGGAATGGGAGCACTGCTGTTTGTATTTGAAGTTCACTGGACACAGGCATTGAATTGGGACCACAGACAGTGTTCCAAGCCTTATTTCCCATTACTCAATACACTGCTTACTAATCACATTTACAACTTCAGAGCAAGAGCACAAATGCAATGCTGTAACAGTTTTTCCAAAACTAGTCAATCTCCCACTCAAAGTACCTTAGTTTTTCCTGTGCCTGTTTTATACACTCGTGGACAACTTTCAACTTGCTCTTGTGCCAACTTGCCCGATCAGTTCAAGTAAGCCTTTTCCTCCCTGAGCTTTCTCTTTGCAATGCACTCAGAGCCAGCAGTCACATCCCTTCTCAGTCTTTGATTTCCCAAGCTAAACAAATCTCATCTCCATTTCTGTAGCCCTTCTCTCTGTTCCTGAGCTCCCCCTGCTCAAACACTGCTGCCCAGAACTGCATTTGGCTGGGCCTTGACGTACCACCACCTTCATCTTACTCCTGAACACTCAAAATTCCACCTTCCTTTGCCTGATTACAGAATCAGAGTGCTTTGGGTTGGAGGGACCTTAAAACTCATCTTCTTCCACCCCTGTCATGGGCAGGGACACCCTCCGCTATCCCAGGGTGCTCCAAGCCCCCTCCAGCCTTGAGCGCATCCAGGGATGTGACATCCCACACTAATGCATCCCACGGGGCAGGTGCCATCCTCCTGCTGCAGGGGCACTACACTGCAACAGGGCTGCAGGCGCAGTGGGGTGTTTCTGGTGCAAGCTCAGCCTTTTTTCCTTTTCTGGGGGGAGGTTTGGTTTTTTTGGGGGGTTTTGTTGGTGGTTTTTTGGTCAGCTTTTGGTTTTTTTACATAAAACAATTAAACCACTCCCAATAAACACAGAACTTCAGCATTTTTATTTATGCAGTCCACGAGTTCTTGCATTTGAACTCCTCAGCGGGAGGTGAACAAATGAAACATCATCTGCTCAGGTGCTTAAAGCAAAGCAGGTGCCACAAGGGTGTGAAACAAACACCAGAGAGGAGCACAGCTGGGCAGCAAAATTCCTCTTGTGCACCTCTGCAGACACTTCCAGTCCTTCTAAAGATACTCCCAGGCTTTTTAAGAACACCAGCCGACCCCATGGGATACTTTCACCTGGCTTGCACCCGAGGTGCAGCAGTTCCTTCAGCTCACAGGTTCAATTCCAGACAGCCCTGAGGCAACTGAACAGTCCCACTGCTCCCAGTGAAAGGGTGCACTTGGATAATAGGAGCAGCCTGAATTATCAGCACAGCCCTGGAGGAACCCAGCTCCTCTGGAGCATCAGAACACCACACTAATTCCTGGAACATGCACACATCTTCACACCACGCTGTGGGAACTGTCACCTCTGTCACTGTCCCACAGGGACTTCAGCCCCCTCAGTACACTCAGAGGGAAAGGAACTGTCTCTGCAGTGTCTTGTTTAGGTTAAGGGAGACAAATGGGAACCCCTGATGGATTCTGTCAGGGAAAAATAGTTAATCTTATCTGGTCATGAATCAAAGATAAAAAAACTAAACCGTGAAATCTTTCTGGTCTAGGATTCCTGCTAATTATGCCTTGAGCTGTAGATGATTATCACTTTGCAGACTCATCTCTCAATAGCTGGTCATGGATTACTGGACTCTGTGCTGATGGATCATTATCCAGCCTTTACACCATCAGCAGGGTAAAGACATGGTGCTGCTCTATGATGAAATACCACCTCAGGTCACAGAGCATGGACCAGACTCTTCTTTCACTATTCTGGAGTAGCAGAGCTGCAAATACAGATCTGTGTAGCTGCTCCAGTTACACACTGGTGCAGGAGAGCAGGGAGCTGCCTGGGGAGAACAGGGATTAACAGGCATTTCACAAAACACGGCCACAAGTGCTCGGGGCACCTGGGTGAACACAGCCCTTCCACAAGGTCAGAGGGAACTCTGAAGGAACATGACCCCACCAAAACCAGTGGGACCACACGAGTGGCCTGATAAATCCCAGGAATGAATCCATTTCATTGGAGAAGCAGAATGGTGGTGCCTGGAGATGACAGCACTTTCCCTCTAACACAAGTCCCAAATGCAGCACACACATGAATTAGTGTGACAACACCACTGTCAGACTTACTTACAGAAAGTTATTAACATTCTTCTGGTGTCCCAAATAGAACTAGAAGTGCCCATGGGCAAGGAAAAAAGCAGTACAGGGAAAAATGGGGCTCTCTCTGAATTGGCTTTCATTAGGAAGATTCACAGACTGACGAACGATTAATTCTCCCACTAAGCCATTAACTTCATCGATGGTGACATAACCACAGTGACAAAAATGCACATACAGTTTGTTTTACAGTGGGCTGCAAACCTCTCCAGTCCTAACAAACACACTGAAATGGAGATGTACGCTCTCTAGGGAAAAAAATTACCTTTGCTTTGAATGAGACGAGTATTTCTATCTTCAATTCATAGCCATTCTGTGCTGCTGTTATTAATAGTGCCATAAATCTGCCCTAAAGTGATGGGTTTTAATTACTGACCTCAAAGGGAATAGAGAATACAAGATGTGGGCCCCTCAGAACAGCATTAGGAAGTCACTCCCTCAGCAGACAGGGGTCCAGCTGTCTGATTAGATGAGACCTGCTGGAGCCCCCGAGCCCGTGTCATCCAAAGCACAACCAGCACCGATCCCCAGAGCAGCTCTGTCCCCAGCTGTGCTGCAGCTGCTGCTCCTCTGCAGGGTTCGGTGCTTCAGGCAGCACCGCAGCCGAACTTAAGGAGGGGGAGGGCTCCCAGCCAGTCCCCTCCGTCTGCCCGGGAATGCCGTGCGCTACGGGAGGGGCGAGCGGCGGCAGCACGGGGTGGGACCCAGGGGTCGGTCGGACCGCGGTGGGTCCGTCACTGACAGCCCCGGGGGGGACCCGGCCCCGGGGGGGCGATCGGGGGGAGC
>NW_024581136.1:20590231-20609181 GCF_017639235.1 Corvus kubaryi | reverse complement strand
GGGGCGGGGATCGGGATCGGGGGGAGCCGGCCCCGGCCGCACCGGGGCGGGGATCGGGATCGGGGGGAGCCGGCCCCGGCCGCACCGGGGCGGGGATCGGGATCGGGGGGAGCCGGCCCCGGCCGCACCGGGGGCGGCGGTCCCGGAGCGCCCCCTGGCGCCCCCGCCGCAGCCCCGCCTGCCCCCGCACTAGCGCGGGTCCCGAGCGCCCCGAGCGCCGCCCGGCAGAGCCCCCGCTCGGTGCGGGCACGGCCGAGGCTCGGCCCCCAGCACGGCGGGCTGAGCGGCCCGGGAGCAGCGGCCCCAGGGAGACACAGGCGCGGACAGACAATGTCAGGGCCCGCGGGCCGCAGGAAACACAAACAGCGACAGTGCAGAGTAAGTCTGCAGCTCACCGTGGAACACGCCGTTGTCCGCTAGGAAGTGCCTGCAGTACTGCAGGCAGCTCTTCTTATCCAGACTCCAGTAACTCATCCTGAGGCCGCTTCCCGCTCACCATCAAAGGCTCTGACCCTGCAAGGGAAACGAGAACTGGTCAGTGGGACTTAATTTACAAAAAATGCCCAACTACTGCAAGCACTGTAGTTATTTGATCCCTTTATGCAAAATGGTTGATTGGCTTCATGCAAAGATAACAACAAATGTCGTTCTTCGCTCTCCAAACATGCCCATCTCCATGGACATCCAGGCAAAGGGCATGGACACATCACCTGGACAGAGCCAGAACTGGACTGCACTGGTGCCACCAGCCAGCAAGTCCCAGGCTGCTGCAGGGAGCCTAGCTGTGCCCGCAATGGGCACCTCTGTCACTGTCACCCCCCCAGCCACTGCAGGCCACTGTGGGGCCTGGAGAGACGATCAATTTAATCCATTCAGTGATGCTGTCCCATATTTAACAAGCTACAGGCACATCCGACAACACCACAAAACTATAAATCCTCCCCAAGAGAAGGTTACCGTAATTAAAAAGGTGACTCAAAGGTAATCACCCCCTGATTTCAAGACCAGAGCAGAGTTATGAGCACTCAGGGTCCCTGTGCCCGTGCCCTTGCCCTTGGCAGACATTGCCCTGTGGCACTTGGGATGAACTCGCCCATGGACAGACAGTTTGAGCCTGAGGAAGAGCAGTTACATA
Organism: Corvus kubaryi; assembly: GCF_017639235.1. Lineage (NCBI taxonomy): Eukaryota > Metazoa > Chordata > Aves > Passeriformes > Corvidae > Corvus > Corvus kubaryi. Next base: position 20,608,046 of record NW_024581136.1, on the reverse strand, counting down.
AACCACCCAAAATTAACACTTATGGTTACAAGCAGACACACCAGCATTTCATACTTCTTTGAAGCCATGGAATCCTTAATCTCCTGTCCTGACACCAAATCCTTTCACTGGATCCTCCTTCTCCCTTCGCTATTTTATGAAGTTCAAGTTCTGGTTTCAGCAATCCAGACACCCCTTCCTGTTACAAGCCCACTTTGGTCTCCCATTTTATCTCCCTCCCACCTTCACTCTGGTCAACCCAGCTGCTTGCTCGCCCACACTTGGCACAAACAACTCCAACTGTCTTCATCCAAGCAATTCTAGCAGGATGTAAGGACACTGCCACCCAAATCTCCTCATAAAACTACTGCCAGGGGGCCTTAGTAACAAACCCAAATGAAGCACTACAGCACATGAAGTGCTTGGCCTGCAGCTCTGCTGAGGGACACAGATCCATTTCATTCAAAACAAAAAGGACAATAAGTAATCTAAAATCCCAGCCAACTGCACTCCTCTGATCCTTAAAAACCAATTTAGCTACAATCATTTCCTGGGTGCAGCCACCGCACTCAGCTAATAATGGAACAGAAGAACCTGGAGAACTTTTCCCGTTTCCCCATGCAGCAGTGTGGTGAAGGTGAAGGAGATCATCATGAAGAGCCCAGAAATATCTCCTGATTCTGGTCCTCCAGTCTCAGCTCTATTGCAGTCCCTGCCGGGGCTGAGCAGACCTCCTCTCCCACCACTTCGGTCAGGCACCAGGACAAACCCGGGCTGTTCCTGCGAGGCTGGGCAGCCGGCTGAGCTCAGGGAAGGCTCGGTAGCAGTGGCACTGAGGAGGGGCAGCAGCATCCCATGATCTGGGGGCGAAGCACAGGGGACGGGCCTCCCCCTCTCCCCCAGAGAGCTGCAGGGCTCTCAAGCTCCAGTCTGGAAGGTGTGGAGGTCTCCTCTGCTGAAGCAGCACCAAGCACGGGGCTGCAGCCAGTAACTCGTGCCTAAGTGTCACTGTTCATGGTTACTTGCAAGCATTAGAGACCCGCAGGCCAGTCCCAGTGTGACACCCGTGCTGTTCCTGCCCCGGGCTGGCCAGGAGGCTGTGGCTGCACATGTGGGATTTGCCTCTCTCTGAGGGGAGCAGGGATGGTCTGGATGCTCTGCTGCAGGTGGGAGCCAAAACCACCTGTTTGTGGTTTGCTCCATCTTACAACTTCCCCAAGCTCCACTGGGGGTGTGTTTTGGGTATGGCCCGTGTATGGTTTACACTAAAGGCATATTTTGCCAAACTTTGGAACCCAAGCAGCAATAGCTACTACTTCTGCCAGGCTTCATCTTCTACATTTCCTGCACTTTTGCCCCAGCCAGCCACGAGCTTTCCTTTTAGCCTGCACTAAGGCCACTCTTCCAGCCTTAATTACTGAGACACAAGCTGTTAGTTACTTTTAAAGCACAGGAATAACCTCACAGTCCAGCCTACTGCCAGGCTTTTTGCTTTAGGCTACAAAAGTACAAGAGGCGCCAAGTTTTAATTAAGGAAACCATATCAAATATTCACCACTAAGAATTTGCACACAATAAAAGGAGATCTTATCTCCCGCCCGGCTCCCACACAGAACCCGTACCACAGGGGAGATTTACAGGGAAACGTGGCTGTCAATATATCCCTGCAGTGCCTCTGAAGGAGCCCCTGAGCCCCCTCCCCTCCCTTTCACCGCCGCTGCTGATACAATTCTCCTTTGTTCCTGCACAAAGGGTTTTCCCACACCACGGTGGCCCCTTGGAACAAAGGTTCTCCCGGGCACATCAGGGATGAAGGCAGGCTCCCGAAGGGGCTGCATCAGCTGACACAAACATCCCACAAGAAAACCTTCCTAAGAAACACCAGCAGCTTTTTGGACAGTCTTCAAAGTTATTTGCTGTACAGGGTTCCAGGAAAGCCCAGCCAAGATCATGCCTTACTCTACAGTACAAAAAAACCCAAACAAAATCCCAACCAACCCCGCACTTGGGCCAAATACCATCGTTTCAAAGGAACACGCACTTAGGAACTTAACACAAATTTGCATCATTTCAATACAGGAGAAAAAGAACATGCTGCCCATGCCACAGACTAAAATGCAGGCTGTACCTGTATCACTTATTTTGTACACGTAGAATAAGCTATTAGAGTAAAAAGTGCCTGTAAGCATATAATTAGGTATAATTAGGACTGTAACAACAAAACTATTTTGGCAAAAATTTACCAAAATCCTGACCAGATATAAATCTGAGTTGAAAATCAGCTTGTGTAGTTACTTGATAAAGCAGCCAATTCAGAGAGAGTTGAAAACACTCCTCACTTTTCCACTCTGCAGGTTTCTCAGCTTGGGGGTATCACTTTCACAATAAGCAAAATTCCTGCAGGTTCAGCCCTGAGCCTGCCACATTCATTCCAAAAGGTAAAACAATCGGTGCTTCACTACGTGAGAGAAGAGATGCTACTCCAACCTGTCAGGAATCCACCTACTTTGTATCTGGATAAAGTAATTAATCTGGAAGTTGAGCAAGGAGTCCATTATGTGGTGTGCAGAAACATAGCAACTTGAGAGAACTGTATCTTCTATTTCAGCTGATTAATTTCCATTAAACCTGTCAGCTGCCTTATTTTAGTGCTTTGAGCACTGTGTTCCATGAGAGACACTTCTTCAAAGAGCTTTGATTAGTTGTACAGAGGTGAACTTCACAAGAGAGTTCTTAATGGAAGGAAACTGATACTGCTCAAGTTATTAATGGAAGTAAACTGGTATTGCTTGTTATTAATAGAAGTAAGCTGACATTGCTCAAAGTTTGATGCAAAAGTTAACTTACATATTCACATGTGCATGCATGAATAAACAGTGCAGATATAGACAGATGAGATGAACAAATATTGATTCTTTTTGTAATCAGAAAGAGGGTAAACTACTCACAGGGAAAGTTTCATTCTATGCATGTTTTATGAAGTTATTTGATTCTAAAAGTTGTGGAAATGAACGTGTAAGATATTCTGAATGCAGCAGAGGATGCATATGCCCTGCCCAGGCTGGGAGAGATGCTTCTCATGGCAAGAGGCTCAACACCAAGAACAACATCTGACCGCCCCCCATGTCTCACTGTACTCTGCAGTCTCCCCTCTCACACAGAAAAAAGCCGTGCCTGAGTGCGCTGTGCAGAGAAGCAGGGAATTCCCTCATTCCAGGGAATCACAGTGCGTGTTACCAGCAGCTGCAGGCTGAGCCGCACTCAGTGAAACGCTCTCAGCTCGGGCTGCTGGGCTCAGCACGGAACTGTTTCGGAAAGCAGCAGCACAATCCAAATATTTATCTGCAGTGTTTAACCTGGACACTGAGCAGGTCCCAGTGTGAAGAGGGTATAAGCACACGGGCACTTAGCACAGCCAGGAAGGTGTCTGAGCCCTGTGGCCGCTCCCAGAGCGGGCACACTGAGTGAGATCAGAGGCTGAGACTGCTGATGGCTCTCTGCTCGCCTGCCCTCTCCCCTGCTTGTTCCCGGAGCACTTCCACAGACAACAGCAGTGACTCCATCAGATACCATGGATCGTTCCGAATGGCAGGGCAGGTCCTGCAGGACACCGCCACTTCCCTCGGACAAAACCACAGCTCCAGTTTCAGCGCTCGTATCTACCCAGTGAACACATGGGGAAAGTATGATTTATAAAAAACTGATTCCTTTCTTTAGCCCCAAATGGCGTATAAAGTGCATGTCCCTGGTAATTAAAGGAAAGTCCAGAAAACACTGAATATTGAGAGGGCTACTGATTTTGGAAGCTTGTGACAAATTTTAGCATGAAAAATTGTTCAGAAATACTGGGCTCTACAACTGACATAAAGGAAAAGTATAACAAAATAATAATTAAGAAAAAAGGTAAGAAATGAGAAGAGCAATCCAGAGTCACACAAAGGCCACCCCAAGTGTGTGGTGGAAATAATGCTGTGATGGAAATGATGCTGTATTGGCTCCAGCTATGGCCAGAGCCCTCTGATGAGCTTTAGAGATCTCCGTATGGGAGGGAGGACAGACCATCTGGCTGGCACTAAGCAGCAGGGATATAGTCCAGAGAGAAAGGCTGGGCTTTAGTGTGGCAGCTGGGATTGTGGTGGGGGCACGCAGCATCTCTGATGACACCATCTCATGTGGGCAGCTACCTTCCAGTCATTGCAAACAGAAAATAAACACCAAAGGACAAATATTATTTTGAACTTCCCCTGGAGAATCCCGAAGTGGCATTGAGAACCTAAGCAATTCAGCTTCACAACAAACCTTCAGTATTATTAGAAGGAAGGAAGTGCTTTATCTGCAGTTTGAGAATAAGCAAGAGATTCACTTGCTGTCCTCGGGAACAGAGCAAGGGCTGCCCAGAGGGGATCACTGGGCTTTCTGTACAGTTTCTTAGCTCGATAAAGAAATGTTCCACATCAAGCTCTACATCATTTCCCAAGGTGCCATCATCACTCAGCAGCTTGGCAAACACACTGCAGAGCACACAGACACTTCTCCAGGACATGCTCCCCAGAGCCCAGGGCTCAGCCCTTTGTTACACTGATATTAGAAATAACAGGTACTGACTAGAGGGAGAGAAGTCATTTGCATTTCTGTTCACGCCACAAGATGCAACTGGGAATCTTTATGCCCTCACCAACTTCCTTTCCCTGGACCATATTAAAATATGCTTCAGGTTTTCTCCTAGTTAATCAGTAGCCACCCACAGGAACTTCCCAGTCCGTGTTTTTACTTTCTAACCAAAGTGACAACTCTGGTGGAACAACCCTCAAGCTTTCAGAGACCAGTTCTGCACAACATGGGCTGGGTTTTTTGACAACAGTATCCACAAACCAAAGTAGTTCTTGGATGAAAAGCTTAGCCATAGTTAGACCTAAAAACCAAATCTGATGAGATTATAAAACCCTAATATGACAATATTTCATGGGGCATTTACCCATCTGCAGTCTTGGGCTTCTTATTCCACTAAGCCACTGACAGTCACCCAAATATTGCTAAGCATTTAAGCTGGTCTAAATTCATGCAGATTTAGATTTAATTGTCACACAAGCCAGGCTCCAAGGGTTCCACACATCATCTGTGCAAATCTCCACTTTAATCAGCATCAAATATCAACATTCACTCAAAATAACTTGCAGAAACGTTGCTAAAGTTACACATATGGGAGCCAGGCAGAATAGGCAAGGCATGCAAGATGGAAGTTCCATACTGCTGACACAAAAAGACATTTTTTCCAACAAATTGATGTCATTTTGATAACTTACAAAACAAAGTTTTACCTACCTATGGTATAAACTATGTCATTAATGTATGGCTACTTTCCAGAGTTAAAGCATCTTGCATAAAACTTAAAAAATAAAAAGCTTAAAAAATCCCCCCCAAATTACACTCCCTTGCGAACAGCAAATATTTAACCATAACTATTATCAGCATGGAAAAAACATCAACAATACTTGGTAATAGAAAACAAAACCATCCAGTATAGGACCCTTTTCTTATTCCTCTAGGAAGTGGTCTGGAGGAATAAAAGCAGAGATTTTTGCTTGGTTTATTTTTCTGACAGGTGAGTTCCCTACTCAAACGTGCCACGAGGCCAAAACAGCTGTGCTGGCACCACGCTGGCTGCAAAGGTGTCAGAGGGGGCAAGACAGAATGGGAGCAAAGAAACATCCTGTGGATTTCCCTGGGAGCTCTTGGAAACTTTGAGAATTCAGAGCTGTCTAATCAAAGGGAAAAGGTCACAACAGAGTTTGGGATACAGATCCTGCACTTGCATGCTCTTAGATAGATGAATCTTCTTGAAAATGCAGATTTAAAAAAAATTTTACTGGGTTTAATCAGATACTTTGGCTATTCCCCCAGGAGAGCACTAAACACATCTTGCATCGCTCACCAGATGAGGACAGAGGCTCAGCCCAACCCTGACCACATCCAGCTTGGGTCCTGCTAGAGGACAAATTCCCAGGATTTGCTCTTTAGAAGCAAGAGGAACAGGTTGGGCTCCCTGCACAGCACCACACCAGGGTCTGGCAGACAAGTTCCCTGGCACCCATCCCTCCCAGGTGGGCAGGACACCGAGCTGAGCTCCCTGTGCAAAGGACAAATCCACCTGTGCCAGCCCAGCCAGCCTACAGCAACCTCTGCTCTTCCCGGGGCTGTTCATTCCCATGGAGCTTTTGTTCCCAGTCATTTCTCTGCTCCTTCTGGCATCACTGGAAGCCATGAAAAGCATGTGTCAGCACAACTTGCTGCTGAGGAAGGCATTAGAAAGGATTTGAACTGACTCCCCATGGCAACAGACCCTGAAAGGGAATTAGCATTTGCTCCCCATTCCTCGAGAGGCCTAAATGGAATTTGTTGTTCTCCTCTTTAAGGAATTCTTTCCAGGAGGGCAGCATGCTGCTGCCTCTGAGGTTCAGCAGGCACAGCTTCAGCTGGCACCTGCCCTGCACACCTTGTTCAGGGTGACACTCATCCCACCAGACATGGGATGGGTCAGTATGAGTGAAAGTCCATGCACATTTTCCTCGCACAGATTTCCAGTGCTCTGCACACCTTTCTGCTGCCTCTGCCAGCTCTCTGTACACCCATTCACCAATCCAAATCAGATTTGGGTCTGCTGCACAGAGGGTTTCAAACTGCAAGTGAATGCAGAAATCTTTCTGTAAATGAAAATCTAAAATGCAGAGAGACGACTCACCGTGTGATGAACTGTGAAGATAAAAATAAGATGCCTGGAAAGGCATGGACATGGATGACCTGCACCTTGTGTACTAGGCCTCTTATCAGTGGGTGTGTGGCTCCCCCAAGGAGTGGGCATTTCACACCACAAGACCCTCTGTGCTGGACATCAATTAACACAGCTGGTAATTGATAAGATTCTTCCTTTTTTTCACCTCTGGGTGGAACAAAGATCAAGCAAAGAAAGAAAAGCTCGTTGAGGCTCAGCATTGTCTGGTGTGACCCAAGCCTTCCCAGCTGACACATCCCGTATTCCACCTCAGCCACACGCTGGGTCACACTCAGAGTGCAAAGGAACAGGAAACTCTGTGTCAGCTCAAATACATCACATCTGGAACCGAGCACAGACCGCTCTGCACCACAGCCTGTCTCCACTTGAAGTTTCTTGCAAGCAGCCTTGAGTTACTTCAGGCTGAAGAGACTCACATGGGCACCTCATGCCAAGAACTGTAACACACGCGGCCAAACGCCCTTGGAGCGGTTTTACATCCTTCAGTGGATGACTGAGCCTCCACTGGGGCACGTGGCATCCTCAGCACCCTGTCCCTGGCTGTTTCTAGCCCTGCAACAGGCGCCTGCCCCAAACTCTGCCCACCTCTCCTTGCCCCTCCCCTGCACATCCACTGCCCCCAGGGGAAGCCCTGTAAGCGCCCATCTGCAGATACTTCCTCGCATTGTGGATCCCCCAACCTGCCTTCCCATCCCTCAGATCTGTGCTCCACTTCACTCCCAGCCACCCAAGTACACTAGATAGTCCTTCTGTGTGTCAGATGAGCAGCAAAAGGCTCCAAAGTCAGGAAAGCTCAGATCAGAGGGCAAGCTCAGATCTCTGGAGTAACAACACCGCCCTCAGTAACCATAGAGATCGAAACAAGAAAGCCACCTTTGTTACAGAAAACAGTTCCAGTTTCCTAAAGTAAACAAGAAAGAAGGAAAACAAACCCAAATAAGTACACAAGAACACACAGCTCCCTCCTGGCCGTTAGATCAGTCTGGCACCAGCTGACCCCTGCAGGGCTCCACCAGAAGCACCTTCTGCCTGTGGGCTGGGAAGCAAGCCAGATTTATCCCTGGCACAGGCCAGACCCAGAGGTTCAAACCCATGAATCCACCGCCCAGGGAATCACTGGCTCTAACAGCCTCCCGGTACAACAGCCATGACTGCTCAGAACATGCTCTGCATCCCACTGTGCCACGAGGAAAATGCCATAAAACTGCTTGTACAGCACCCTCACTTCAACACAGTCAAGTGCATCTGAAGCACTCATCGAAGGAGTTTCTGTAAGACCCTCCAAAGCAATTAGGCATGACCGTCTTACCTCCTCTGAAAACACAGGCAGAAAATGCTGTCCTACTGCAGACAGTGCAGCAGGTCTCCAGCAAACCTGGAGACAGACATTTGCTTTCCCAATTCAGAGAGTTGGATTTTGTTTTTTTAACATCCAGCGTTGTTTAAACTTATAGAAAAACCCAGAGCAAACAAACAAAACAAATCTCTACACCACCACACAACTCCATGTGGCTGTGCCCTGGCTCTGCCATCAACGCTATCAATTTAAATTGAATTGGATCTTGGCTGACACCTCAGAAAAAACTCAGCTTATTCATATTTCATTAAAGGAAAACTATTCCATTTATAGCAAGATTACTTTGTAGAGCCAACAGAAACACACAACTTAGGTGTTAAAGCCTTTCTCAGAAGTGAGGGGAAGCCAAATATTGAACAGAGGACTAATTTTCATTCTGTATTTTGATGCTCATGAAACTGTTCTACTGCCACGGGTATTTCTTGACAGTGTTTTAAATTACAGATCAGCTCATGCAAAACTGGGAGCTGTTAATAGCGGGTGGCCTCTCCTTTGCTTTTATGGAGTGAAAATTTTATTCTCTTTCTCAAATACCGGTGATTTTGATCAAAGTCATGGCGGGACATCCGCCTCAACGGCTGAAAGGACAGCAGCATTAAATCAATTCCCTAGGCAACCTCCCAAGCCGAGCCCCTATTGTTAAAATAATGAGTTGTGCACCACTTGATCCCAACCCACCAGCTGATCCCCATTTTTATAGACAATGGGTAGCACAGAACCAGAAAGTACCCGTGAACAGTCGCGCATCTTCAGCTGATAAAACTTAGCATTTCTTTCTCTAACAGGCTACGGGCATTTTTAAATGTAGGAAAAAAGCATCCTTCAGAGTTAAAAACAAATTCTGTAAAAGTAGCACTCTCAAACTTATTTCAGGGAGCTGATGCTTAAAGAGCCAGGAAGATTTTTAACAGCGTGCATGCACTCTGCTGTCTCTCACCTCCCAAAAAGCCTGGATTTTCTTTCCATATCCCACATTATCTTTAACTCAGGTGCTTCACTGCAAGGTTGAACCCTGCCTCTCTTTTCAGTACGGTTACCTGCAATTATTCTTTCACATTTCAGAACAAACACCTCAAGTTTTCTTTCATTTCCTTTAAGTTTTGCAACCTGTGGGCCAGAAGTCCCAAGGACAAGTAAATCAGGAGGGCCCCCTGAAAACAGGCAAACATTGTGTTTTATAACACAGGAGTTAAAGCACACTTTAAACAAAGAGCCTATGACTGGTCCATCAGATAAGGCTTATATCTTTCTCCCTGGAATTTAATAACACTTCTTCTAAAACGCTTTTCAGCCAGCTGGAGTTGAAGTTCCCAGAATTGCAGAGTAGCTTAATTACAACAAAATGTGCACGGAGTTTAATTTCCACATCATTGCACTTCCTTTTTTTTTTTTTTTTTAATGGTTTATGGAGTAGGCAATTAGAAATAAGGTATTCTTAGGGAGGACTCAATCCAGCAAGAGGTTTGACTCTTCTCAACCCCCACCTTCCCCAGCACCTTCCAGGTGGGGACAGGCGTGCTCCCACCGTGCGGCACTCCTGCCTGCTCTCCTGCGCTCTTCACGGGCGTCGGGATTTTCCGCTAAGCCTCTTTCAACACGGGCTGGGCTCGGCCTAGGGCGAGCCCAGCGGCTGCAGCTCGCTCCGGTTTCACTGCCCGCGGCCCAGGTGCTGCCCTGGCACAGCCGCGGGGCAGAGCCGCCCCGGCACATGGCGAACGCGGGGCCAGCCGCAGGACAACGGCTGCAAGTGCATCCCGGCCATCCTTTCTGTATCCAGCAGGACAAACACGGCCGGAGCAGCGGCTGCGGCAGCACCTCAGGAGAGCCCCGGAGCGGCTCCTTCGCACAGCGAGCGACCGGGGCGAGCGGAGCGTAAACCGGTCTTTGTAAAAGAGGCCGAAAAAAGTTACACCCTGTAAACCCTCACCTCAACTTTCGGCCGCAAACACCGGGAGAAACCAGCATCAACCGCAAGCGAAAGCCCAGCGGAGGCTCGCAGGAACACAGCCCCGTCCTGCCGCGGGGCCGCACACAGGAACGGGGCTCGGGGGTCCCGTCCGCCCTCACCGTGGCCGCCGGCTGGGTCGGGTCGGGCCCGGTCCGGTGCGGTCCCTCGCCGCCACAGCCACCCGCACGGCCCCAACCCGCTCCGGGCGCACAACCTGCTCCCGTTCAAACCCCAGCGCTGCCGCCCGCCCCGCCCGGCCCGCCCCCGCCACGGACCCTGCCGAAACCCGGAGCGGCCTCCGCGGAGCGGAGCGTCCCGTCCGCCGGCGGAGCGGCTGCGGCGGCCCGAGCCGAGATCCAGCCCCGGTGTTGCCGCGGCCCCGCGCCTCTTCAACCTGCTCCATTGTGTGTGCGCCGCGAGCGGCGGGACGGCGCCGCCCGGGACTGAGCCCCCGCCCGCTCCGCTCCGCTCCCCTCAGCGCCGCCCGGGACTGAGCCCCCGCCCGCCGCGCTCCGCTCCCCTCAGCGCCGCCCGGGACTCCCCGGCCCCGCTCCCCTCAGCGCCGCCCGCCCCGGCAGAGTCTCCTCCCGGCGGGACTCACCGAGCACCCCGGGCCGAGCCGTGGGGAGCGGTGCCGGTGGAACCCGCTGGGAACGGAGGGAGAAGCGGAGGAGCGCGGCGGCCCCTCGGGGCGGCCCCTCGCCCGGCGGGTGCCATGGAGACCCCCGGCCCTCCCGTCCCACCCCTGCCGTGGGCAGGGACACCTTGCACTAGCCCAGGCTGCTCCAAGCCCCGTCCAACCTGGCCTTGGACAATCCCAGGGATGGGGCAGCCGCAGCTTCTCTGGGCAACCTGCGCCAGGACTTCACCACCCTCTGCGTAAAACAATTCTTTCTTAAATCCAATCTAAACCGATCTGCCTCCAGCTAAAGCCATTCACCGTTCTCCTGTCACAATAGCCCTGCTCAGAAGTTTGTTCCCAAAGGATGCGAACAACAGCCCCGTGCCCACGCTGCCGGTGGGCTCCGAGGGGCCGGGGCTGTTTATTGCCATTTGCCTGACATGCCACACCAGCAATAAAAAGTCTGTGCAGGGTCGGAGGTATTTTTCTTGGGCCATTTGGAGGCCGGGTCTCTCACGCCCTGTGATCTTTTGAAGATGTTGCATCGCTCACAGCATATGCAGTTGCAGGGGCAAAGGCACAAGAGCTGCGCAGTTTAGTTCTTGTCCTTACTCCCAGTCAGAGAACTGCCTCCTCTCCTGGAAATCCTCTGCCGGGCATTGCTGCGGGTGAAGGGAGGGATGGAGCTCCCGAGAGGCAGCGTGGGGGTTTTATGTACTGGAACAAATGCTGCTTCTCCCCCAGCCTCCCAGCCGGCTCAGCCGGGTTCTGCAGAGATATTTGTTTCTGCTCCTATTACTGCCTTTCCAATAGCCAGGCCTCCCACAGAGACAGGATCTGCAACCTCTCAAGCCCTGCACAGATGGAAAGCTCAGCTTTGAACTGAATTGGGTTTTTCTGAGGGGGGAGGGTGTGCTGGTGGGTTGGTTGGTTTTGGTTTAAGATAAGCCCTGCATGATAAGGAAAACAGCATTAACAAACAATTACAGGACCTGACCCTGAAGAAATCATTTGTCACTGCAACTCCAAATCCATGTGAAGGAATAACACTCGGTTCACATTCGCCCACACCTCACCTCTGCTTGCTAGAAATATAGCATGTGGCTTCCTGAGACTTTTGTCTCAGCTTTAGAATGGATTTTTGTGATAAATCCTCCTGTGACTCATCAACACAACAGAAGTGCAAAGTCCAGAATTACATTTAATTATTACAGAAAATAAACCATAACTGTTCAATTATGCCCAGCTCAGAAAAGCTCCTCCTACTTCCCAGCCATAGGAACAGGAACACCTATAAACCCCCAGGAGAAGTGGATTTTTGCTGAGCCTGAACGTGTACTTTGGGGTTCAAACTCAGCTTTGAGTTTTGCTCCGGAGGGTGCCGTGGCCAATCCCGAATCCCTGACTGACTGATGAGTTTCATGTCCAAGAACCACGGTGGTGGCTGGCCCAGCCCTTCGCTGTCTTATGCATAAATCCAGAATCCCACCTTTTTTATTTTTCATTTTCAAACAGGCACAGACACCTGGTTTGCTGCCCCAGAGCTGCTCCCCACACTGGGTTCCAACACACTGCAGGTGTTTCATGGCTTGCTGCTCCCTAGCACCAGCCTCACCCTGGGAGGACCAGGAACAAAAGGAGTAAAGAACCACTAACATCTATTCTTGCCCAAGGAAACTGGGTTTTTTTTAGGATCTCAGGAGTCACAACTTTGCCCTGAAGTCAGCAGAGAAAATGCTGATGTAGCGACTAATTGCCAGACAAGCAGTGCTCAATTATGAAGTTTTTTTTGTACCACACTCTTCTCCTCAGTGTTTCACTGGAAAGCAATCACACAGAAAGAAAGAAAATCTGTAAAACACTTCACTTTAAATACATATTGGGACTGTGGGAGGTTAAACAAGGGCCAAAAGCTCGGTATATAAAACATGCAGCAATAAACTTAAGAAATTCAATCTTTATTCTAAGAATATTTACAACATAAATAGTAATACACTCATATACTTCACACGTGTATCAAAAATAAAGCAAGAATTTAAGTTCTTAGCACAGTCTGATCCTCCTTGTCAAATTTCATGGTAATGTTCTATATTCATCTAATTTTAGATACTTACAGAACCATCAGAAAGAAACAACATAGGTTCTTCCTCTTCAAATGAAAGGTGTATTTGAAAAATTTGGATTCCTGACATTATATTCTTTGATACACCAAGTGGTTTTTTACCCCGAGGAACTTTAGTTATTACAACCTTATCAGCTTTTGAAGATCGGCCGTAACAAATCACCTTTTATATCGCTAACAATGCAACCCGTTATTCAAGATGAATGAGTTTTAAACCACAAATTACACAAAAAACGTAGCACAAGAACAGAATTCAAACAAAAAGTTTGTGTTTGAACCTATCCCACGAGCTTTGTAAAGGCCTGACATGGGGTTTCTGTCCAGTGTGAGCTCGGCAGCAATGGCACATTACAGAGGTGTGAAGTGGCACTGCACCTCCAACCTGCACTGTCCCTGCTGCCCTGCCTGGGCAGCACAGGTTGGAGGGGTTTAGCAGGTGGGAAACTGGACAGCTAATTTAGGACATCACTGTGGAGAAGTCTGGCATCAGAACATTTTCATTGGTGGCCTGCACGCTGCTACTAAAACTTCAATCCCATGTGGGTTATGATAGGGGATAGATTCCATATAACCCATGAACTGGGGGTTTATATTCTGTGTAACCCAGTAACTGTGCGGTTTGTGTTCCAGACAGGGACCCTCAACATCACAGCACTGATTGTGATCGCAGACACAAATCCCACAACTTGGGGAACTGCATTCCCCACCTCTTTACCTCTCGGTGGAGCTTCTAACCCAGCTCACAAACTGTTTCAGCCTCAGCAGGAATTTATTGCTGCTTATGCGCTCCTGGATTCTTTCAGAGTAGCTTTGGTCTTTCCATATGCCTTTATTTTTCTTCACAGCCTTTAACTCTGCCCGGAGGAGCCTTTTGTGCAGTTTCCAGTAGAGGCGGGAGTGGTGAGGCAGTCCCTCAATCCGGGCTGCTCTGCCCAGCCCTTGGCTCAAGAGCTCTTCATTCAAGCACATGCTGAGAAGTCCACCCTGTAAAAAAAAATTAAATAAATAACAGATAATTATAACAGATAATAACAGTAAACAGATATTCACCATTGAAATGGGGTTATTTGGGGTCTGGTGTGAACTCCCTCAGAGGTACAAGCTTTACTCATGGCTAAATCTACACTTTGGCAGAAGAAGTTAAAAGTGAAGAGGAATCCAGGTGACTTAAAACCCAACTCCAGTGTGACAGTGGGCAGGCCCTGGCACAGGGTGCCCAGAGCAGCTGTGGCTGCCCCTGGATCCCTGGCAGTGCCCAAGGCCAGGCTGGACATTGGGGCTTGGAGCAGCCTGGGACAGTGGGAGGTGTCCCTGCCCATGGGCTGGGACTGGATGGTCTTTTAAGTCCTTTTCAACCCAAACCATGGATTCTATAATGCAAGGCATTTGTGAGGGAACATTGGATAACCCAAACACTAGGCTAATCAGAACTACAGGAGGCCTGTTTGGCACTGGCAGAGAAACACATTCCTGCCATGAATCAGTCTGAAAAACTGTTGCTCCTGCAATCAGATTTGCAAATGCAACATTTAAAATTCACACCAAGGAAGATAAATCATAAATAATAACATTTGTTAAATGTACTGAGATAACCATGTGACTACACTCACATTTAAAACCACAGATCAGAGCCAGTTTTTGTGTCTCTCTTTACCTTATGGACTAAAACAAGACACTCCAGGGCTGAGCTGTCCCTTCCCAGGAGCTGGAACCACAGGGGCTGTTTGGGGAGCAGCTCCCGCTGCAGCCAGGCCATGCTGCCTGGAGCCAGCTCCACCCCGGCCAGGCGGATCAGCAGGAGCCCCTCCGGCTGCCCTGCAAGGGAAAGGGAGAAATCTGGTGCTGGGGGAAAGCTCAGGCTTTGCACAGACTCTCAGCTGTTGGTAATGAATTGATTCCCATGGACTAAAAGAATCCCTTTTAGTTCCTCAAAGCAAACAAGAATTTGGTCTCATCTCTTCTTCAGGAAAAAAAAACCCTCAATATTGCCTAATTGAAAATCAATTTTGGTTTATTTTGCATGTAGAGAAAAGGATCTGCTCCCACTCTCAGCCACTATCCTTTATCCAAAGGGGTGGAAGCATCAGCACCTGCTGGTGTTTGCAAAGCCAGTTTGAGAGTCACAGAGGTGAAGGACAGTTTGTTTCTGACAGCAAAAGTGTCCCCAAAAATGGGTGTCTGCAAATAAAAGCACAATCCCAACAGAGGCTTTTTGCCAGGAATGAGATGAGCTGTGCCTGAGTGCGCACTTTTGCTGCTGGAAGGTATCACAGTAAGGATTAACACAAACACCGTAGTTACAAACTCTCCTCATGTCTTTTATTCCCCAGTTTCCCACCTGTAAAGCACGGAAAGACCAAAAGGCAGAGCTGGAAATGTGCCTCAGCCCTTCCTCTCAAGCTTGCAGCCACTCTAAGAGCAGCACATTTCATTTCTGCCCTTGCACTTCACACTCTTTTCCTCATTACTCACATTTTCTCTGGATGGCTGTGATGAAAGGAATGCTGATGGGAATGTGCTCAACTTCCAGGCCCTTCTCTGTGATGTGATGTAATTTCCCTCTCAGTTTTACATTCTTTTCTATGAACTCCACAGGTATATCCAAAGGACTTGTGAACTTTGTTGTCTATTGATGGAAGGAAGAGCAAGACAAAATTTTAAGAAAAAATGTAGAGCGGTTACAGCCACACTAAATCCAATCTCTTAAAACAGTTTGGGAACTTACACCTCTATTATCAGACACCATGGGCAAGAAAATATAGATATATATTTAATAGTGATCAGTTGCAGAAGCTGTGCCAGCCTCTCCAGACTTGCCATGTTCCCTGTTTTACAGGACTTGCAACATCAGTGTGGACATAAAAACCAGGCTTAGAGAAAGAACAGAAACTGCCGTTTTTGAGCAATGCCTATTGAAGTTCACTTGATTCCCCATAAAAAGAGTGTTTTAGAAGCAGCCTGAATGGGGCTGGAATAGGGGTGAAAGGAAGCCAAAGGACAGACACGCTGAAAACAAAGGCAGAGCAGGGAGGGCAGAAACAACCCCACCTTTGATGCGGGAGGAAACGAGGAGACAGACAAAGGCAGGTGAACAGCTTTGAGAAGATCACAAGAAGATTAAATTTGATACTACAGCCTGGGAGGAGCCAAAGGGGATGGTTATGTGATCACACAGGAAAACCAAGCTGAGCAGCAGCAAAGACTTGGGCCGTGCCACAGGAATGGAGCAGCCACAGGTCTGGGGTGAGGGAGGATGGATGGGTGAGACCCCAAAAAATTAGGACCCCCAAAATTTGAGACACTGAAGTCTCACTGTAAGAGGCCTTAGCAGAGTGCTGACCTACTTCTACACAGCTGTGAAACCCGCTGACCACTGATGTACAACTGCTGGGAAAAAACCCACCAAAACACAACTAAAGATGTGTCTCCTGTGTGTTATTTATTTAGCAAATCTCCCCCTCTGCGGTCCATAAGGCCTCCCACTGGGAACACAGGAATTTGGGACCTTGCAGGCAGGAAGCCTGAAGGTTTTCAAGCAAAGAAGTTGTTCAAATCTGAACTCGTTTAAAGCTCTGGAAGCTCCACCAGCCAGGTTAATGCACTCACAGGCCCTTGGGTCAAAAGCAAACAAACAAAAAATAGAGAAAAATAATTCTGGTAACATTCGTAGTTCAGGTTTTCTGGTAGGATTTTAAAGCAAAAGCTCCACACAAATGTTCTCTTGTAGCATTTGGAATTGTGCAGAGGGAAGATGAGGGTAACTGATTTTTCCAAGCAGCTGGAACCCTGTGGAAGCGCGATGGCTCCTGCCAGTGGAGATTCAGCTTTTCCAGGAGTGAGCAGCGTGGTGTTAGTGCAGCGTGACCTGACCATCCCGGGAGTGAGGGAAGATTTGGGTGATGTTTAAAACCATTCAGAAGCAGTTCTCTGCGTGGAAGGGCAGAGAGTACACGAGGAAACTCCTGTTTCAGTTGTGTTTGGACAAGTGAGGGTCCTCGAGCTGCACAGTGGGACAGGGAACGGCCCATTACCCCTCCAAGAGGCTTTAGGAGCAGGCAAACACAAGGAACCCGTGGAGATGCCACAAGACAGTGATATCGAGCCCCTCAAGATCTGAATCAAGCTTTGCTGGTGTTTTTCAGTTGTTAATCAGTAGCTGTAGCAGGACCGTTATGATTAAGCAATCGCATTGTGAACCTTGCACGCTTGGCTAATCATTTGTTTTAAGGAAAAGTGAAGACAATGCCAAGATGAATGGGCTGTCTGGGCGGGAGCCACCAGGAGTGGAGGCAGCAGCGCGGAGCCGTCCCTGGGGAAAGGCAATTCCAACAGTGGGACAGCGCGACCACTGACCCACTGACCACCCAGGCCTAGGGCACCCCGGCCTCAGACGGAGGGAAGGGCTGGGCCTGCGGGCTGGTTAACATGGAAACCAGAGGTACAACTAACGCAGAGGGGGTTGAGCACGAATTAATAGAAAAGTTATGTAATTTGTAAGCAGTGAACGCTGATGCTTTCTTAAATACATAAATAACGCTAAGTTATTGAGGAGTGGGGAGCCTTTCGGGGGAACCACCAGCTCCTGCTTTGAGCAAACCAGAACAGAACACAGGAATGCTTTGGCCGTGCCGGCGGGAACAGCCCGCGGGCGGGACAACCACGGGGCGAGAGGCAGGCCCGGCCCGGCCCCCTCCGCCCGCGGGCCCCGTGCCGGGCTCCCCCCGCATTTCCCGGCCCCGAGCGGCCGTGCCGGGCTCCCCCCGCATGCCCCGGTTCTGAGCGGCCGTGCCGGGCTCCCCCCACGCCCCCGGGTCCGTGCCGGGCTCCCCCCGCATTCCCCGCCCCCGGGTCCGTGCCGGGCTCCCCCCACGCCCCCGGGTCCGTGCCGGGCTTCCCCCGCATGCCTCGGGCCCGGCCCCGCACTCACCACGCGGAGGCTCCGCGCCAGCAGCAACACCCCGGCCACGGCCGCGCCGGCGATCAGGCCCTGCGGAGGA
>NW_024581136.1:20515710-20589831 GCF_017639235.1 Corvus kubaryi | reverse complement strand
GATCCAGGGGCAGCCACAGCCTCTCTGGGCACCCTGTGCCAGGGCCCGCCCACCCTCACAGCCAGGAATTCCTTCCCAATCTCCCATCCATCCCTGCCCTCTGGCACTGGGAAGCCATTCCCTGTGTCCTGTCCCTCCATGCCTTGTCCCCAGTCCCTCTCCAGCTCTCCTGGAGCCCCTTTAGGCCCTGCAAGGGGCTCTGAGGTTTCCCCGGAAGCCTTCCCTTCTCCAGGCTGAACTCTGCATTAAGCTCCTCAAAGCTGTACCATATCTTCTCTGACCCTTCAGATGCTCCGTTCTTCTTGACATTTTGAATTTGTTTGGTTTGTTATTCTTGTTGCTTTGGTTTGGTTTTTTTTTTTTGTTTGGTTTTTTAATGTTAAATATGTTTAAGTCTGCAATAATTCTAATGTTAAAAAGAAAAATCACTTTCAAACAGAGGTGGTAGAAAAAAAAGTAGCAAGACCAAAATATTATGGGCTCTCTTCAGCAGCCTGCTAAGGGGCTGGCACAGCAGTAACATTTCCAACTTATAAAATTGCTATTTAAATTAAAAGCACAAATCCATCACTTGTTTCACCAGTTTGAAAAAGGACACGGTTATTTATTTCAGGTAACATATCTATTCCTACTGATTTGGAGTTTATGTGCAATTTTGATGTTGTTAAGATAATCTAATTATTGATAAGCAATCCTCAACCCATCTTTATTAGAGACAAGTTTCACTCATACCTTCAGAAATAGTGAAGCAAAATTGCAAAGTAAAACCCAACTCTGACACACCTGCAAATTTCAATTTTCAGCTTTTGCACTTCAAGTTTTTCCTCACCATCAGAAAAGGTAAAACAGCTCCTCTAGTTACGGTCAAGATGCAATTAAATAAGCGGCCCATGGTTCCAGTGAGGATACAGAACTGAAGTGCCTCACAGAGTTAATGCAGTGGAGATGATGGGATGGGGGCTGAAAGGTGCAGCCATAAATCTGATGTATTTCTATGTTGATTCTGCGCTTACACAGAGGAGAAGCTGGAAGATGTTCAGCTTGGGCAGTAAAACCCATGTGATATCACTTAGCATGACTGGTTTTGCTGTGCTTGAAACAAACTGTGAGGTGTGTCCCCCAAGGGAGAGGGAAGGGACAGAGAACAGGAGGTGGTGTCCAGGGAAGCACGAGGTCACAGCGTCCTCTTCCAGACCTCTCCTTAATCCTGATGCCAAGGAGACCCTTTGTACACCCACCCGCCCCCCCAGGCACTCCAGAGATGATATTGGGTCACTTTTCCCCCAAACACAGAAGATCCCAACCCCATCCCAGCCTAATCCTTCAAATATTGTCAAGAAACATGGCAGAGAACCTCGTGCACCTTTCCAAGGGATGTTTAATAGTTTTCCTTTTTAATAGCAATGTTCCACATACACCCAGCGGGGTCCGAGTGCCTCTCCAGCACCTGTGGGTCCCTAAGGCACTCAGGAGGGAGCTCAGTGGGAGAAATCCAACGGGAATGTTTCCACCACATGGCACCAGCAGTGAATTCTGTAGCAGCTCTGCCACAGGACTGCGCCTGTTGGGTTTCTGTGAGGGCGAGTCCTGCACCAGCTCACTGGGAATTTGGCAACTTTGTCACCACCAACTCACTCTTCTCACCCCCAGCTGGGGGAAGTCTCCGTGTTCCCACTGCTTTTGAGAATGAATATTCAAATTTCAGTAATACAGTTTGGAAAACCAGCGGATTGGTTTTCCTCTCTCAACTCACCCTTCCAAAGGCCCACGTGCCCTCCCTTGGAAAGCACCTCCAGTTCCAGCTGCAGGACTCAAGGCTCAGAGGATTGTGCGTTACTCCAGTCCTACCTTACAGCATTTTGCCGTCAAGAAAGTACCTTGAACGTAAATCAAACTGCCTTGAAGCAGCGGAAATAAATTAAACGAATGTAATTTGTTTATAAAAATATTTTCTTATAAATCTTTAAAGCTTATAAAAGCCAGAAAATACATTTAAAAGAATCTCCGGAACATTTCATCCTTTGAAGCGTGGTTACAGTTCAGAAAGTGAGAAGAAGCAAAGCCCACAGACATCTCACACTGATCTTCCCACAAAGAAATCCACAGTACCATGCTTAACCTCAAAGTCAGAATGCCTTAGGCATCCTTCCCCGGGTCAGCTGCCCTGTCAGATCATTTCTGTGTGAAAATAAAAGCTGGCACTCAGCTGGTGATGCTGCTGCCTCAACAGCCACGGCACGAAGAGCTTTTCTAGAGGTGCCCTATGGAATCAGCAGCTCTGGAGTCAGGGATAAGCATGGAGCTCTGAGGTGCTGCTTTAGCCATTCCTTTCTGAACTGACCCTGTGCTCTGGGGAGGGCAGTGGTGCCACACACAGCCCTGCCTCGGCCACACGATCTCCCTGCGTGGCACAGAAACACCGAGATTCCGGGGTGCTGATTATGGGATATGTCTTTGTAATAAAACTAAAACCACCTTGCTGGTCCATCCAACACCTAAGTGCATCAATTGCTCCTCTTGCACTTCCACGAAGACTGTCCTTCGTCCTGCAGCTTTTTGAATTTTGGTCCAAGGAAGAACCACCAGGCAAAGCCCAGGATGACGCAGATGACGGACTCCACGTAGTAACCGTCCAGGGTGGTGACGCAGGAACCCCCAGCTCCTGTGCACAGCTGCAACAGAGCACAGGTTAATGCACTGAGTGCTTCCAGACAGCACTCCAGAGCTGCTGGGGTCTCCTTGCTACTGGTCATGACTAAATAGAGTTGTTTACTCTTTGTTGTTTCCCATGCAGTTGGTCAGAGAGGCTTTTGAGCTGATCAGCAGAATGAAAAGTAATAAAGTAACAAACCTGCTCTAAAAGGGCAAACTCCAGAAAACACAAACTGCCCCACTGCCTGTGCTGGCCTGGAGCTGCAACCACTGGTCCTGATCTCATGGAGAAAGACGATTTTTTTTCCTAGCCATCCATGTTGTGGACTCCCCATCCCTGGCAGTGCCCAGAGCCAGGCTGGACAGGGCTTGGAGCAGCCTGGGATAGTGGAAGGTGTCCCTGCCCCTGGCAGGGGGTGGGACTGGATGGGCTTTAAGGTCCTTCCAACCCTTCTATGATTCTGTGTTCTGTGTCCGAGTGATTCACACCCAGGATGGTTCTGAACTGGAAGACAAACCCACAGCATTCAAGGGGTGAGTGTACAGCACGGGATTGTTTCTGCTATTGTTTGGCTCTCAACTCTGCTCTAATCCCAGGATTAATCAATCCTCTGAGCTGAGGCTCTGCCAGCATTTTCATTATTCTGAGACATATCAAGATCAGATTAGGAATAAGAAGGGAGTGGTGTGGTGGAATGTCACCAACTGGGAGGATGTGAGAAAAGATCAGAGGAGTGAGGTGAAGGAGGAAGGACTCAATTTCACACAGGGAACCTAATCAGTGGCAAGCTAATGAGTGAGAGGCTGAGAAAGCACCTGCTGCAGAAGCAGTTTCCCCTCTGCAGCAGCAAAAACTGCAACTCCAGTTCAGACAAGTCATGCTGGACTCCAGAACGCATTGTTCATTTAGAGAACCTCCACGTCGTAGAGCATCCTGGCATTCAGGAATGAAATACATCTCAGCCATGAGCACAGAAAAAACCTCCAAACATTTCCACTCCTCAGCCATGTCAAATGTCTCATTTGCTGTGAGGAGGTGAATTTGAAATGTTGCTTTCCCAGCAGTTTTGTGTCCTGTTGTTTGATTTGTGTACAGCAAGTTCTTTGTTCTCTTCCACAGCGCTCCCAGAACTGGGCAGACAGCCAGTCCCACCTGATTTCATGGGGGAAGTGGACACCACAGTCAGCAGAGCAGCATCTTGGAGGAGGTATCAAGGCAGGCAGAAAAGAAGCCTCCAGGGAGACAGGAGAAAGAAAAACCTACCACAGAAATGGAGGGGCCTGAGGGACAGAGAGCCTGCCAAGGACAGAGCCCCTGACTGCACAACTCAGAATCATCCCGACAGCCTCCTCACACTGCACGGAATGTGGCACCAGTCTGGTGCTTCTACCCCAGCTCAGCACGGGAAGAAAGGGCCAACTACTCTGCAGCTGCAAACCCTTGGTTATTCAGAGTGTGCAGGTACTAACAGACTGGAGTTTATCAGACAGAAAAATGAGCTCCATCAGTGGGAACTTTTAAGCACAAGCTATACATCGTGAAGGTTTTCAAAGGCAAAAAAAAAAACCGCAAGAAGCAATTTAATTGAGACATTGAGCAGAGACCCCCCCCAGGCCCCCAGCCTCACCTCTGCGGCCGCTGCAGTGGCACAGGTGTGGCCCTGGGCCCCGACACACTCCTTCACTGTGAGGGGGTCCACCAGCCACAGGGCCACCGTGGAGGGCCAGTTCCCCCCCAGGTTGGACACGGTGTTGAGCAGGGTCATGTAGGTGCCCCCGATGAGCGGGTCGCTGACCTTGGCGTTGAAGGCCATGATGGCCACGTACATGCTGTACAGGGTGATCTGAGGGACAAACACAGGCCAGAGTGTCCCCACGTGCAGTGACAGCTGAAACCCCCAGCATGAAAACCCCGCTGAGAGATCCCCTGAACTGAGCGGCACTGACTGAAAAATCATCCCAAGAGCAGCAGTTCCTCCTGCAGCCTGTCCCTGTGCTGACACGGGGAGTGGCCTTGCTGCTTGTCTCAAGTCATGCTGCAACAGACCCAGACTCACATGCACTGGCATGACTCAGGTTATCAAACTGAAATACAATCAGCCAGCTAAAATAGCATCTAAATGCAACACTTCTGCATTTAAAATCACCTCTCAAGGTACTGCATACATTTCAGTTCTGATCCAAAGACCATGCTGTATCAGGTGTTTGTTTCCCAAGTCTTTGGATCAGATCCATTATGATGTTCCTCCAACAAACAGGTTTTTTTTCTAGGACCAGGACCACATAACTTTATTTATTTGCACAACCAGCACGTTCATCAGCACGCCTATCAAGCTCAGACACAGTTCTGGGATTTCTCCAGCTCCTCTGTGCTTTTGAGCTTCTGGGTCTGGGGAAAAAGGAATCTGGGGAACTACACCAGATATGAACAACTAAAAGTAGCTCCCCAGATGATGTCCAGTGGAGCACAGGGAATAGGGAGGAGTAACACTGGCAAGAGTATTAGAAGTCAATCTAGCCACACAGCACAGGTCAGGCTTGGAGGGATTCCAGTGTGAGCCAGGACAAGGCAGGTAACAGCATTTCCCCTCCCCACACAGTGAGTGTTACCTGGTGTAGAGCGTAACTCAGCACCACCACAGCGTAGTAGTAGACAGGAAATCCTCCTTCCTGCTTTACTTTAGGAGCCCACCACACCAGAAAAGCGAATTCCAGGCCAAGCAGCAACCTGGAGGGATGACAAAGATGATTCGTTTTTCCAAGTAATTCTTCCCACGTGTTTCCTCAATACAAAGCAACTACTGAACAATCAGAGAGAGTACATTAAAATAGTTTAGATCTGAATAGTTACAACTATTTCCATCTCAGAATTAGACATTAAATATTTGACAAGCAGTGACATTGTTAAGTAGTAGCAGGAGAGCACTGCTCTAATGCTGCTGTACATGCATGTCCCAAACACCTCTGATGCCTTAGGTTTTAACTTTTATATTTTTCAAATTCTTTACTGCCTGGTGTGTAACTCTGAAAGTTTCTTGTAGCCTGTTAATTTCTGCTCTCTCATGCTGGGCAGACATAACAAAGCCTCTCTGGTCCTGCTCTCCAAGGACACCCAGACTGTTCTAGGCCCAAAAAGTATAAACCAAAAGCCTCTAAAGGGGGAGCAAGCTTGGGGAAATTACATCATTAAACTGAAGCTTTAATTGGAGAATTAACCCTGATATGCAGATGAACCAAACCTATAAAAGGGTGAGGAACTTGTGACCTGTTGTCCATCTTGGGGTCCATCCTGGCAATAGCTTCTGGCTCCCCAGGGGTACCTTTGAAGGCCTTTCAAATAAATCCCTCCCTTTATTCCCTTACTCCTGTCTAGTGTCCATTTCTAGGAGGCCTCTTAAGGCATCACCTCATGCTCTGCTTTCACACAGAGACACTGCATGAATCAGACAGTCCAGCTCACTGTGAGAATTCTGACACACTTCTTTGGACCTGGAAGTCAGAAAGTTACACAAGAAACCCTACACATGATCTGAACACACAAATTGAGCACATAGACTACTGTGTTTCACTAACATGAGGCTTCACCTGTAAGGCATTGCTTTGTAGAAGGTGTTCAGGGGCTGGGGGCCCGCTGTGTATTTGCTGATAACCAGAGGCAAGATGATCTGCAAAGGAACCATTGGAACTGCCAGCAGAGCCAGGTGCTCTTTGGGGACTCCCTCCTCCACCAGCTTGAGTCCTGTTACAGCATCTGCTGCTGAAAACCCAACCTGCAATGTCAAGGAGACAAAATAAGCTGAGGAGAACAGGGAGTTTGGCTAGAAATTCAATTTACTCACTATCAAGTAAACTGAGAAATGGGATAGAGGACAAATCACTTCTGCCTCTGATTTGATTTCCAAATTAGTTCTACATGTTCTACACTTGCACACTCTTATTGTCATCAGAGCCAAAACTATTCCAAGAACATTGAGTAGCACTGCCATTCATTCCTGTGCCTGCACTGCTGTTGGCATCCCCAATGTCCAACAGGGAGCCATGGAAACCCAGCTTGGACAGAGCTGGGGATTCTGAGAATAGTGTTGCAGTTAAAAATAAACATTTTCTGTCCTTTTAACTGCAGGCTACACAGCCTGTTTAAAAATGTACTTTACTTTAATACCACGCTGCCACCAAACTTCTCTTCAGTGCTTGTGTTAAACACAAAAGCTCACACAAAGCTTTTCTGCTGCACAGCCCTGCTCAGCACAATGAGATAAGCCATTTTGTGTAAATTTCATGTGAAAATTCACAACTCTGATGACAGCCAATAGCAAGACTAAGTTACATCCCAGCAGCCTTCCAGACTCTGATCAGCATTTAACAATTCTTAAATGTATTTACTTACTTTTGAAGTGAGGATCAAGAGACAGAAAGTAAGAACTGCTGGCATCTTGATTATTGAGAATAGCAGCCTGTATGTGTCAGTGATGCCTTTTGTTTCTTCCTTTGCTGGTATTAGCTCCTGGTTTTCCTTTTTCAAAAAGGCAACCAATGTAGTGGTAACTAAGAAGACAGCTCCCCAGAAAAACAAGAAATCTGGAGGGGAAAATAAAATAAAAATTTCATTGTAGCACCCATGATTGACAGTTGTAAAATATAAACCTAGTAATCAAAGTGGAATAAAAACAAGCAGCAAAAGTAAACCACAAGCACAGAGCTACTTACAGTGAGTGACACAGCTCTGCCCTCCTCTGAAAGGAGGTGTTTGCTGGAGCTGAGGCAGAGGAGCAGTAGCAAACCAGGTCACCTCCCTGCTGTTTGCTGGGTTATTACCACAGTGAGCACGTTGGAGGAGAAACAGAAGCAAAAATGAACGTGTTGAAGGATTACACACACAACCACTAATGGCTGATAAAGGAGAAAAAACCACATGTCATAGTTAGAAGACAGGGAAGAACCTCCAGAGGCAGAATTCCTTCCCAGCTCCTCAGCTGCCTTACTGTGCAGTCATGGAACCACTCTGTGCCTCAGCTCTACATACATGTCTATCTAATATCCATCTCCCAGCTGGATTTATGAGTGTGAAGATGGCCTAAGGAAAGTTTTTACAGAGTTGTAAGGAGTCCTCAGTTATGTCTGGTTGAAGTGGAGACTTGGCAGAGTTCAAATGCTCTGTTTTAAGCAGATCAGTATCTGCTAAACCATGGATGTGAGAGCAGTGAAAAAACACCAAGACAGTACTTTTTGATTTAGTGAATGGGTAATTCAAGATAATCCTATCCTCTGCCTCTATGACAGAGGCAGGAAAGAACTCAGCCACGTGCAGAGGGTAGGACAGAAGCAGCCTTTAATCTTCCTCCTCGGGAGCAACTCCAGCAGCCTCTGGGAGACTTGAAAGGCAGCAGCAAGGGCTGATGAAAGGGCAGGGACAGCGCAAAGGTTCAGTCAATTATCGCCTGCTTCTCATGCACAGGAGGAGAGCAGGCGAGCAGGGAAGAAAATGTGCTCGAAGTGTATCCCACCATTCTCAGGGCAACAGAGAAAAGGCTTTTCAAGCCATTTCTGTTACTTTCCCCTTTCCTAGAACAAACATGACCTCATAACCAACACTGTCAGATTGCTCTCTCTCTTAAAGAAAAGGTGCCCCAAACAGCCATTGTCAAGGAAAGATGTATTTTCTGAGAGTCTCACTAATCACAGCTGCTGGTTACAAAGGACATAGAGGAGCAGTCCTCTAATAATAACCCCGAGCATTATCACTGCACTGAGAGACACACAGTGCAAGGATGGGGATAGAAATAGCTCTGAGCATCATCACATGAGTGCTCCTGATCAGGCCAGCCCTGTCATCTGCAGCACAGCACTGCAGGGGCTGCATCAGCAACAAAGCAAAGCAAGGAAAAAAAAAACCCCACCATGTATATATACAGTAGTCCAGACAAGAAAAATTGGGTTTTGAGGCTGTAGGCAGTTTACACAAAAATAAGGTACATTTCCTTTCAAGTACAGTGAACTTCACCAACATGCTACAAGCAAAAGAACTTTGAAATTACAGTTTACATAAGGGATTTCAAGCACAAAGTTTCTGGTCCCACCACTACTGCTTCCCCCATCCCTGTTTTGTCTCTGCAGCTACACTGCTGGTAACAAAATAAACCACTGAGATGGGGCAAAACAAGTTTTTGAACTGAGTCAGGGATGGATCAGGCTGGAACACAACCACAAAGAAGGTACCCAGGTGGTACAGGTCCCAAGAGCTGTACCTGCACAGGTACACAGGATCTCCTCCCAGGAGGAGGGGTGCTCCACGGTCCCTGGCACAGCTAAATGGGGGTGGCCTTCAAGGGGCACCTTTGTCCTGTGCTCACTCTTTCCCTGTCCTCCCTCATGCTGGAACACGCAAACCAGGTAGGAATCACAAACCCAGCCAGGGAGCTTCCCCTGCTTTTAGAAAAACAAAGGTCACCTGAACAGCAAGTGCTAAATAAACCCCTGGATGTGCCAGGACAATCAGCCCACAGAAGGGTATTTCCCATTTCCTTCTCTGGCACTTCAGCCTGACACAGCCTCACACAGCCTTTGGTTTGGTGAATTTGATGATGGTGTTACATTTGTCCATATTATTTCCTGAAGTTAATGAGAACAATGAATGCTGCTGCTTCTCAGCAACTCAAAGCTGACTTAGGATCACGGAATATCTTGAGTTGGGAGGGACCCACAAAGATCATTCCAACTCCTGGCGCTGGACAAGACAACCCTGGGAGTGTTGTCCACATGCTCCTGGAGCTCTGGCAGCCTCGGGGCAGTGCCCATTCCTTGGGGAGCCTGTGCAGAGCCCCATCACCCTATGGGGGAAGAACCTTTTCCTGATATCCACCTAAACCTCTCCTGACACAGCTCCAGCTGTTCCCTTGGGGTGCTGCCCCTCTGGATCATGGAGTGTTGACTTGTTCTTTCCCTGGCACTGGGCTCAGCCTATGACAAAAGTGCTCAGAGATCTGAGCTGGCAGAAAACATTCACCTTTTCCAGCAGTGAAGTTTTCTGCTGCTTTACCTGCCCAAACCTGCTCATCACGAGCCCATTACAGCCAGGGCAAGGACCAGTGAGCCCCTGTGCTCCTCGGCGAGCTGGTTACTCCTGCTGCTCTCAGCTGCTCCAGGGAAACACCAAACTGTGCCAGTCACACGACCAGGAAACGGAATTCCTTACAGTTTTACCACCTGAAAAACCATATCCTGCAACTACAGTGTCAGTCATCTGCTGTTCTTACTTCACCCACATCAATACTCCAGGGCAGGTTAAGGAGGTTGCATTGGTGCTGTTTGGGTTTGGGATAGTAATCTTGTAAAAACAACACTTTTGTAATAGTAACAAATCCATTTATACGAACAGCCCTGAGTGGAAAAAACCCCAACAAACCAAAACCCTGGGCAGTGAGGGAAGTGCAGCCAAGCCAAGCTCTCTGAACACCAGCGCCTGCGAGTTGCATCAGCAGCAAAGACGTCAGGGTGCACTGCAGTGAGAGGGAAGGGACACACCAGCCCAGGAGCTGCACAGCACCAGGGTTAGCCAGGAACCAGCTGGGACACCTGGAGGGCCACTCTGTGCTCCTTGACATAGGCCAGACACGAGGCTGGCAGCAGGGAGCAAAGAGGAGGACCAGTCAGCAGTGGTTGAGAGCTGCAGAAACAAGGCAAGCACAGCAGTCTTGGAAACTGCTGTCCTGATTCACCCCTGAGGAAGGGGCAGCACAGAAAGCAAAACTACCCTTTACACAACAATTCCAGCCTGTTTTAGCATACCTGATCTCTGAGACGGCACAGGCAAGGCAACCAGTGTAGGAGGGGGAGATTGAAACCATGAGGATCTGCTCTTCATTCACTGCCAGGGTCACCCTGAGACTGCAGCCAGAAGCGGTGCCAGGATTTCCTGTCCTCCCTCAAACTTGCAACCAGCCTAGGTGCACTTGAAGCATCTCCTGGGTAATACCCCAACATCAACCACCACATAAAACCTTTCTGAGAAAAAACCCAAACCCCAGCAAACAGAAGCATCCCTACACTAACAGCTAGTTGTGCTTGGATTACCACACTCCATTTAATTCATTGAAGAGAAAAATCAAATCCCCCTGAATTTACTAAAGTAAGGCCTTTCTTCAGAAACTGGCTATATGCTCAACCCTGAATATTTTCACTTCTACTTCTGTGAAAAATATCATATTGGAAGAATCCTTTTTTTTTTTTTTTTAATTCCCCTTTTCCCTCCTCCCAGATGGAGACTTTGGCTTGCTTTTTTTAAAGAGTAATCTAGTCCATGGCCATTAAACTAGGAGGAAAAAAAATATTTCCTCCCAAATGCTTAGGTCAGCCAAGATAATGACAAGGCAGGTTTCCCACACACGTAAGCCCAGAAAAATCTGAAGTCGAATGCATGTAGCTCTGCCAGCCTCCAAACAGGCTGTGCTTTCCCACTGGGCAAGGGACAAACAGAAGCTGTTTGGTTCCCAGCGTCAAACCACAGAGGGGTCCAGGCTCAGGGAAGAACCATCCTGAGGAAGCTATCACCACTATTATTAGGAAGAAATCCTTCCCTGGGAGGGTGGGCAGGCCCTGGCACAGGCTGCCCCGGAAGATGTGGCTGCCTCTGGATCCCTGGAAGTGTCCAAGGCCAGGCTGGACATTGGGGCTGGGACAGTGGAAGGTGTCCCTTCCAAACCAATGCATTCCATGGCTCTATCCCGGCACACCCAGGCTGCAGCGCCCCGGCCGTACCTGAGAGGGTGACGATGCCCTGGGGCTGTGGCTCGAACCGCAGGTACTTGTTGCAGAAGGAGGCGGACTCGAGGGCCAGGAACAGCACGTTGCCCAGGAAATAGCCGGCCGTCTGCCCCACGGAGTTGCAGGTGGAGGCGTAGCCCACGTTCTCCCGGGACAGCATGGTGAGCGCCCAGCCGTCCACCGCGATGTCCTGCGTGGCCGCCAGGAACTCGAAGAGGAAGAAGGTGACGGTGAGGGCCGCCACGTCGGGGCCGCGGCCGTGGCCGTCGCCCAGCAGCGCGTCCACCTGCGTGGACATGTAGATCATGAAGAGCCCCAGCACGTACTGCGTGGGCACCAGCCACGACTTGCGGCGGCCGAAGCCCCGCACGTACACGGCGTCCACCAAGGGCGCCCACAGCAGCTTCAGGCTGAAAGGCCAGAACACGAAGCTGAAGAAGGCCTGGTCGGTGTAGCTGGCGCTCTTGCTCTGCAGGATGAGCGGCACGCTGCCCGCCAGCCCCAGCGGGATGCCCTGCAGCACGTACAGCACCAGCAGCAGCAGGATGCTGCCCAGCTCCGCGCGGCACCCCCGCGCCGGCGCCGGCAGCAGCGCCTCGGTGTCCCCGGGCAGCCCGTCGGGAGGCGGCTCGGCCGTCACGTCCAGGCTGTGCTGGCGGGTGCCGGCGCGGCGCTGCCGCCCGCCCTCCTCGGCGGCGATGGCGGGCGCCATGTCCGGGAACGGCCCGGAGCGGCCCCGGCGCGGGCGGGAACGGCCCGGGAACGGCCCGGGAGCGGCCCCGGCGCCGCCGCGCTGAGGGAACCGCCCCGCCCCGCGCGCGCCAGACGTGGCCGCACCTCATTGGTGCACGCGAGTGATGTCATGCATAGCCCCGCCCCTGCCCCTGATTGACGGGCAGCGGGACCGGGACCGGGACCGGGATCGGGATCGGGACCGGGACCACTGGAGCATCTCCGTGCCCAGGACAGGCTGAGGGAGCCGGGGCTGCTCAGCCTCGAGAGGAGCCCCAGCTGAGAGGGGCCCTCAGCCCTGGCTGTCCCTGGCTGCAGGGAGGGCTCAGGGCAGGGCCCGGGCTCTGCTCCGGGGCCCGGCAGCGGCCCCAGAGCCACGGGCAGGGCCTGAGCCCAGCAATTCCCCCGCACAGGAGGAAGATCTTTCCTATGAGCACTGGAACAGAGACCAGACAGGGTGTGGAGTGTCCTCACTGGGGATATTCCAGATCCACCTCGACACAATCCTGTGCCGTGTGCTCTGAGATGACCCTGCTTGGGTGACAATGTAAATAGGATTGTAAGAGAATGACACCACCCCAAAAAACAACAGACCAAGAAACCCGATTTGGAACAAAATCGTAAAAAACCCTGTTCATTTCTGTCAGCCTGAGGACAGAACTGTTTGGAATCTGACAGCAGAACCAGACGCTGGTGTGTGGCTTCACCTTAACCTGAATTCCTTCATTCACCTCTTATTTCATTCCCTCTATTTAAACTGATGTTCAGGGAAAGGCATCGAAACCATCCCAGGACCACTCCAGGAGGGTTCCACGGATGCAGTCACCTCCCCCCGTGTCCGCTGGGGAATTCACCGAGCAGGCACAGCAGGTTCATCGTCCAAGGCCAGCTTGGAAGGGGCTTGGAGCACCCTGGTCTATGGAAGGGGTGGGACGGGATGGGTTTTAAGGTCCCTCCCAACCCAAACCAACCAGTGATCCCATGATACCATAGGATGCTGACGCACAAAAACCCACTCACTACAAAGCTCTAATTGTTTTTACCCTGATAATAGACCAAAATGAGCCCCCGGAGCCCAAACACGCCCAGGGGTGCCGGGACGCGCACGAGGGCCTCCGGGAGCGGCCGGGCCGTGTCCCCGCCGTGTCCCCCCATCCCCGTCCCGCCCCTGACCCCGCCGCCGCTCCTCCCCTTCCGCCGGAGCGGCCGTGCCGGGCGGCTCCTCCTCCCGGGCGGCATTAGCTCATCGCGGCGCGGCGGCCGCGGCTCCTCGCGGCCCTTTCTTCTCGCTGCCCGCCGCCCCCATGGCCCTGTGCAACGGGGACACCAAGGTCAGTGCTGCGGCCGCGGGGCCCGGGGGTGCCGCCCGGCCCAGCCCGACCCGGCCCTGCCCGCCCGGGCCGGGCACATGGCGGGGCCCCGCGGCCCGGGAGCGGCGCCGGGCGGGGAACGGGGACCGCGGGGAGCGGGGACCGCCCGCGCCGCAGCCGCAGCCCCGGCTGCTCGCAGGGCGTTAATTCATTAATTAGCTGATTAATTCCCCGAGCAGGGCTCCGGCGGGGCTGTTGTGCGGCGCCCTGCCCGGCCTGTGCCGCCGGGGATTGCCCGGCTGTGTCCCCGCTCCCGGCCGGGGTTCGGTTCCCTCAGAGCTCCCAGCCTCGCCCGGGGCCGCTGCTCCCCCCGCATCGCCCCGTGCCCGTGTGGCTCTGGCACACCGCGGCAGGGAGCGACCCGTGCGCCTCAGGAACTTACAGCTCTTTTTGGTAAAGCAACTTCTCAACCAAGCCCTGCAAGCTGCCTCAAGCCGCTGCTGTAGCAGGATAAAAGACTCGTTCTGGTTTTTTCTATCTAGTTTCCAAAAAAACGTGATTCTGGGGCGGTTGGGTGCTCAGTTTTTGAGTGCTCGCTTGGTCACTGTGTGAGCTTTCTGACACGCTTTTCCTTGGCCGTGTTCACAACCGCCTCTCCTGGCCGGGGTTGCTCCTGGGTGCTCCTCTCCTGCCTTGTTCTCGGCTCTTTATCTGGTTTGTAAGAAGCTGTGGCTCTGAAGGGTTCTTTGAGTTATCAGTTAGTCTCTAAGTTTTCTGCCACGTTTTTCCCCGGCCATGGTCACAGACTCCTTTCCTGGCCGGGGCTGCTCTTGGGGGCTCCAGTTCTCTCTGCCAGTGCTGGCGATGGATGTGGAGCTCATAGCTCATTCTGAACGAGTGAGAGCAGTTTCTGCCGGCACCAGGTCCCACAGCCCATGGACACCTGCATGAGACTCATGTCTGTTAAAGTTTCCCTTTAACATGTCTGTTAAAGTTTCAGTTTTGGGGCTGAGATAATGGGTTGGGGGCTCTTGTTTCAGTCTGGGGGATGGCCTGAGTTTGAGGGAGCTACTTTCCTGTTATACTTTGAAGTGTGAGTGAGTGTTCTTAGACCTGCTTAATTTTAATACCACAGGGAAAAAATTAAACTCTTGTAAAAACCTGTGCTGGCTTGAAAGTGCGAGATCAAGGCTCCTGGTTTAGGCTTGTGCTGCGTTAGTAGTGTGGGTGAAAGCTCAGGGCTGAGGGCTTGGACAGAGGAGCTGCTGCTGAGACTAGTACTCCAGGACGGGACTGGTCTGTATGGAAATGTGGTCTGTAAATTGCATTAATGACCAACCTGCGAGCATGTGGGTGTGTGAAATGCTGAAAAATCCCCCGATTCTGCACAAGTGGGCTGTTAGGAACCTGCACACTCAGTTTAAGGCGCTAGGCAGGTATGTGAGGAATAGGGTTTGTGCTGTCCTTGGCTGGTAGCGCAAGCCTGGTGCCAGTTCTAGAGAACTAGTTCTCTCTAGCTCACTAGAGAACTCAGAATTATTGGGTTTTGACACCAGAAGAACAGCAGTGATGGAAGATTTTTGTCCTCCAGTGTTACCGTGGTAGAGCTGAGGTGGTGGAAGGAGGCTGACCCTCGGTGTGGCAGTACTGTCGGGGTGGCCACACAGCTCAGGTGGCACATGGGATCTTGTGCCATGTCTCTGGCCTGTGGTCAGAGTGACTTGTGATTTGAATTAGCTGAATAGAGGCTTTCTTCTCTCGGTGTGCACAAGCTTTTAGTCCCGCTCTTGGGACACTAGCGTGGTGCCTCTGCCCCAGCACCTGGACAGCCTGGGACAGGTGTCAGAGCAGCTGCCACTGATGCCTTAGGTTTTAACTTTTATATTTTTCAAATTCTTTACTGCCTGGTGTGTAACTCTGAAATTTCTTGTAGCCTGTTAATTTCTGCTCTCTCATGCTGGGCAGACATAACAAAGCCTCTCCAGGCCTGCTCTCCAAGGACACCCAGACTGTTCTAGGCCCAAAAAGTATAAACCAAAAGCCTCTAAAGTGGGAGTAAGCTGAGGGCAAAACTGAAGCTTTAATTGGAGAATTAACCCTGATATGCAAATGAACCAAACCTATAAAAGGGTGAGGAACTCGTGACCTGTTGTCCATCCTGGCAATAGCCTCTGGCTCCCGAGGGGGTGCCTTTAAAGGCCTTTCAAATAAATACCTGCCTTTACTCCTGTCTAGTCTCCGTTTCTAGGAGGCCTCTTAAGGCATCACCACAGGAGATCTCAAAACCAGTGAGCTCTCCAGATATTTGTGCGAATAGACCAGAGGACAAGGAGCTCTAGTCACACCTGTACTGAGGGGAGAAAGAGCTTTCCTCAGAGCCTGTTCAGTCCCCAGCAGGAAGAGATGCTGGCTCCATAAGCCCTGTCCCTGCAGGAGCTGGGCTGTCTGGTGTCCTCTTAATCTCTGCTGGCATGCCTGTGGTGTACAGAGCTCAGCTGCCATGTTGGCTGCACATGAACAGCATCTGTTCCTTTTTGGATTTCATTAAATGAAGTTTCCCTTGGTAATTTTGGGTTTAAAACCCCTAGCCTTGGAACTGTGCCTTTAAATAAGTAAAGCCAGATCCTGTGCTGACTGCTGCCTTTTTTCCTTTCCTCTTTCTGCCTGTGATTTATGGTAGCGTATGTTGGGCTCTCTTAGTCCTGAACCTCCTTGCAGTTCTACTTGTCTGGTTAATTCAGGGGAGTCTGGATCGCTGTCCTGCTTCTGCTGGGATCTGACGGAGGTGCAGGTTCAGGGTACAGACCTACTTATGATCCTTTAACAATGTTTCTCAAGCTCCTCCTGATGTAACTTCGGGCTCTTTCTGTTTTCACACTTCTGTCTCCCCCACAACTGTTGCTCATGCTCCTGTTAACCACACCTGCCTGCCTAAAAGATCTCGGGGTAGGGCATTGAAAACCAGATTGATTTATTTATTAGTTACAGGTGTGGATGCTCGGCTATCAGTCCAGCTGAGCGGACACCAACAGTAACTTCTGTTTAGTCTCTTTTTATGAGTCTGCTGCAGAGCTCTGTCCCTAAATGACACAACCCACTGCTCTGAAACAGTTAAAGACTTGAAATAAAAAACCAGCACTGCAAGGAATAGTGTCTTCCCCAAGATGGGCTCAGGAAAGAATAAGGATGTTGGTCTGTCTCACAAGAGCTGTTTATTTAGAAATTGCCAGGTGAAAATGCCCAGAATCACTCTAAAAGTGATTCCCTCCCGTGCACTGGAAGGGAGAACAGTCCTGGTGACTCTGCCTGACTGGGGGTGTGAAGGGGCCTTTGCTGCTCAAGTCTGCTCTCTTTCTTTCTACATGTGCGCTTTTTGTTGTGTAACCCAGGACTGAAAGCCATTAAGCGCTCCCCATCAGGCAACTTGGCTGCCAGCTGAGGGACAAAATTTAGATATCTGATTTTAACCTGGATTTAGGCTTTTGAGGGATTTAGCACTATTTTTTTCCCCCACTTATATCCTTTAATTAAGATAAAACCTCTTCCAGCTGGTGTGAATTTTGGAAGGTTCCAGTGTGTTTATTGGGAGATTGTGTCCCAGCAGGGTGATGCTCTCCAGAGTCACCTGTGACTGGTCTGGGGTGAATTCCTGCCCCAGGTGGAAATGCCTGAGCAGCAGTGATGAGAACACAGGCGAATTCTGGGTTGGAGGTTCTGCTGCCTGCTCCAAATGAGCAGAACAACTCCAACCTGCCATCAGTAAAACTTGAAATGGAGCTCCAAGATGTTTGGAGGCAGTGTTTGCCAAAGTAAAAGCCTTCCCAGTTTGTCCTTCATGAAACTGCATTGGCAAGGAAACAGGGTAAGCTGTAAGTTAGGGGAAGAGCACCCCAAAAGAAGTAAATTCTTTAGGCAGCAAATTTTTGGTGTTAGAGCATGGTTCATTTTTCCTTGGAGATGCTCTGATAAGGACACTTCCACGGAACAGCTGCCTCTTTTCACAATTTTTTTTTAACGAAGAAACTTGGCCTTGTGTTTTTTAGCACTCTTTCAGATTTACCCAAATTGGCCAACCAGCTCAGACGTGAGGGGCTCAGAGAGAACCACTGCTTTGTTCTGATGTGCAGTCTGCTCAAATGCTCTGTTCAAAGTGTGTTGGGATTTTTTAAAATCATTTAGCAGCAACATTTGTTCTCAATTTCCCCTTTTTATCCTCTCCAGGAGGTAATGTCAAGTGAAGTTCAGCATATGAGGCAGCATGATGAGGAAAAACAATTTTTGTTTGATTTTGTGCTGCTTTGCCTGAGAAAAAGGCTGATGCTCTCAGTTCTCATGGGCTGTCCTGGGGTTCATGTGGAACTGGAAAATGGAAAAAAAGATGGAGAAGTTGCAGATGGTGATCAGGGTGTATGAGCTCTTGCTTGTGGAAAGCTCTGCCTTCATTAGATCATTAGCATTTTTCTTCTGTAGTTTGTGCCCTGTTTGGTTTGGGGGATGGGGATGTCGTGTCTGTGTGGCTGCTTGGGGTGGGTGTGCTGTGCTGGTGTCCAGCCCCTTTATCTTGCCAGTGCCTCAACTGGTCCATATAATCTTCAAGATTTTTTTTTTTTCATTTTCAAGTTTCTTGGCTGGTCTTTGTCATTTTTATCATAAATTAGCATAGCTAATTAGCAAAGCCTTGCATATGTTAGTTGCTAAAGAGATCTGGCTTAGTCAGTGGGCTGTCAGTGTAAAGGCAGTGGAGGTTTAGGCTGGGATATGGGGAAACAATTCCTCACAGAAAGGTTTGTAAAGCATTGGCGCGAGCTGCCCAGGGCAGTGGTGGGGTCACCATTCCTGAGAGGGTTCCAGAAGCGTGTGGAAGTGGCACTTGGGGGCAGGGTTCAGTGGCACACACACTGGTGGGCTTGGGTGGACAGCTGGGCTTAGGCTGCTCGTAGAGGCCTTTTCCAGCCCTGCGGCTCGGTGGTTCCGTGGGATTGCTGACGCGGGTGCCGTTCACAGCCCGAGAACGCCGGGGCAGAGCTCAAGGATGGGCAGCACCACTACGAGGGTGCCGTGGTGATCCTGGACGCGGGCGCGCAGTACGGCAAGGTCATCGACCGGCGCGTGCGAGAGCTCTTCGTGCAGTCCGAGATCTTCCCGCTGGAGACGCCGGCCTTCGCCATCCGGGAGCAGGGGTTCCGGTACGTCCTCCTGCAGCCCTGCGCCTGTTCCCTGCTGTCTGTGCCCTGCTCGCCGCCTGGCTTCTCCTGGGCGGCAGCTCCGGTGCCGGGAGTGGTTCCACAGAAACGCCTGGGCTTTGCTGCTGCAGGCACTTGGGCACAGACAGCAGTGTTGTACTTTTGTCTCTCAATGCCTATTTGGACATCAGTTTCTTAATGTCGTTTTAATCATTTCAATTCCTAAGTATCATTCAAGAGGTTGCATTTTAAATATCTGCCAAAGTGTGGATGATTTTGCTGTTTTGCCTGTTGAACTGGGGTAGCTGGTAGTCAAGGAAAAAAGGTTTTTTGGCTTCTAAAAATTATTTTCTTACTTATTTTTTTAAATTTAACTAACTAACTTGGATACTGAAGATATAATAAATCATGCCAGATGTTTCTGGGAAAGCAGCTAAAAAAACGCCTTAACTGACACTGCCACTCATTATTTGCAGAAAAAAAAAGGTCTCACAATTATTTAGTACTTTGTACATTAATTTTTCATGTTTTACTAGGCTTTTTAGAATACAGATCTCTTCTGGGTGGGGAGAATAAATACCCTGAAGTCTACAAATCACCAAAGATTTGTACGTACTTGTCAGTTTGGTACAAATCCAGAAATATGGTACGCATGGGATTTTGGTTGTGCTCAGTAACAGATAAAGGCAGCGCTGCAGAAGTGCATTTTTCCAATCAATGGTAATTAGTGAAGCAGTAAATAGTGTATGTGTTGATGCAGGTTTGCAGTGGGAAGAACTTCAGAGCAGTTGAAAGTTCTTCAGAGCATTGGGATTAGACCTGTAGGACTTGTCATTGCAAATAGTTGCTCTGAAATGTGGCAGAGCCTCTTCATCCAGGTCACTTCTCAAGGTTGGGGTGGTGGTTTCAGGTCACCCAGGCTGGTCAATAGCTGTGAGTGTCCAGAAAACCTGTTTGTGTCCTCAGTGTCCGTCAGTCAACAAACCCAACAGGTCAACAATGGTCACTGTAAAAATGAGCCTGTGGTTTTATTTGGTGTGTATTCCATGACTGGGAACAGACAGGTTCCCACGTTACAGCTCGCGCATGGAATGGGCCGAGGAGCTACGCTTGGGGCTGTGCTGAGGTTTGAGATGGGCAGCAAGAGCCAACATTTTGCTAAATCCTATTTACATGCCGTGTTTAAAAAGCCAGCCCCTCAATGCTCAGAACGCTCTCTAGTGACAAACATCATCTAAATGTGGTGTGAACATGAGCATTTCCCCCAAGATCCTGGCTCTGCTTTTAGTCTGGACTCTGGCAGTAAGCTCTGGCAGGAGTCCTGATGTCGGGGTTTCAATGCACACATTTTCCCCTTGGTGTTTTTGTGTGGTTCCTGAGGTGCCTGTAATCCAATGCAAAGGAGCTTTCCAGAGCTGGGTCAGGTTGTTTGGGAAGGGGTTTAGGGTAAACCAGAGAAACGTATATTCATACCAACACAGGCAAGTGTGCAGGAAATTACAGGGTGCTGCAGGAAAGCTTGCAAAGTCTGCATCCTGTGCTGGTTCTGACTTCTGTCAGCTTCAACTCTTCTTTTTTTTTTTACTGTAATACTTGGGCACATTGCAAACCTCTCCATATTATGTTAAATTTCAATTGGTATGGAAAAAACCCAGGTTTTTAAGACTCTACTTTTTGACTAGAGCTGAGTATAACTATTTTGACTTCTGTTAAGAATGCTCAATCTATAGTGTGGCTGTATTCCTTTAATTCCTTCCTAGAACCCAAGGGAGCAGCTGGAGCTGGGCCAGGGCAGGCTCAGGCTGGAGATCAGGGAAAGGCTCTTCCCCCAGAGGGTGCTGGGCACTGCCCAGGCTCCCCAGGGAATGGGCACGGCCCCGAGGCTGCCAGAGCTCCAGGAACATATTCTGTGATTCTAATTAATATTAAATAGTGTTCAGTACATCTGGCGCTGGAGCAAGTGCTTCTGCACGTGGAGTTATTTGGAGCAGTAATACCAGCAGGCATGGACACTGCTCAGGCTCTTTAGGGCAGCTCAAGTTCAGGAAATCCAGCGTGTCTCCAGGCTGACCAGAAGTGCCCGTGCAAGAACAGCAGGGAGGAGCTCTCAGGATGGTTCGGTGTAAAACTACACCCACGTCAGCTGTGCTGGTTCCAGTGCTGGCCTGGAGATCCCAGCAGGCAGGGAAATAAATGCTGCCTCTACCAGCTCCATCCCTCCAGCTCCTCGCTCCTGGACTGCAGGGGAGCTGGAGGGGCTGCAGGTGACCTCAGTGCCTGGGCTTGGTCCTGCAGGGTTGTTTCTCTTGGTGGCACAGGCAAGTGTGGGCAGCACAGTGCCTGTTCCTGCTGCTCAGAACCAGAAAAACTGTTTTGTCAGTACTTGCACGGAACTAATGCTGGGAGAATTATTAGATACATTTAATCCCATTTATGCAACTTCTGTCTCGTTGGTTTTGCATTTCTGGCTTGGCACAAGTTTGATGTTCTCTGTGAAATAAACAGTTCTGAGTCCAAGGTCTGGTACAGCCCTGCTTGATCCCGGGCTGAGGCCAGAAGTGTTGCCCAACTGGTGCTTCTGTAGTTCACAGTCTTGTAAATTATTATGGTTTGCAAAAACTCTCTCTTCCCCTTTGAGATGGTTTAATTTTCTCTTATAGTGTGAAGTATTAACTCCAAACCACACGTGATTGCGTGTATTGCCCTTGGAATTCTCAACTTGTTGCTAATGCCATCTCTGCATAACCAGAATGGTTTAAGGGACTTTTTTTTTTTCCCATCAGATTTAGGAATTTGGGAGTGGATTTTTTGACTGCAGCTCCCCTCCAAATGTCACAGACTTCATAAACTGTGTGTATATATATCTATATATAAAAATATATATCTTTGTGCTATACTCTGCATTTATCCCAGCCATCCTGCTCCTCTCGTAGCTGATGGTTGGCTGTGAGGAATTTAAAATACAGGCACTTTTAATGATGGTTTATATTTATCTTTGTTTGAACTGGGGAAATACCTGCCTGAAAACCTGCTGGGTTTGACAACAAAAATCAAGCCACACATTATGATATCTGTGTTAAAGTGTCTGTTAGAAAGTATCTGTTCTAAGAGTGGTATGAGACAGTGTCAATGCTGAAAGTAAACAGTGTATTTGTATTAATGATCTCTTCATGTTCTGTCTGCAGAGCTATCATCATATCTGGAGGACCAAACTCTGTGTATGCAGAAGATGCACCATGGTTCGACCCAGCCATATTCACAATAGGAAAACCAGTGCTTGGGATCTGCTATGGGATGCAGGTGCTGTTGGGAGATAACACAGAGTCCTTGGGGTTGGGAAGGAGCTCCAGGAGCGAGTGCAGCCATTAAATCTGCTTGTCCACAGCCACCTTCTAGGCCTCATTTCTGCATGAACTGAAGGTGCAGTGCTGAAGGAGCTGCTTTCCAAACAGAGGCAGTGCCACAGGGGCATTTAATTCACAACCTGAGCTCACTGTGTGTTCCTCTCTTGGCTCTGCCTTCTCTTGTAATGGCCTTAAACTGAAGGAGGGCAGATTTGGATTAGAGATGGGGAGAAATCCTTCCCTGGGAGCGTGGGCAGGCCTGGCACAGGGTGCCCAGAGCAGCTGGGGCTGCCTCTGGATCCCTGGCAGTGCCCAAGGCCAGGTTGGACACTGGGGCTTGGAGCAGCCTGGGACAGTGGGAGGTGTCCCTGCCCATGGCAGGGGTGGGATGGGATGAAGTTTAAGGTCCTTCCAACCCAAAGCAGTCTGGGATGAGTTACAGAAATGGTTTTTCTTTGCTGCAGTGCTGTGAATTGAGTTCCACACTCCCTGTTCTTGCCAGAGTAAATATAACCTGTCAGTCACTCGTTAATTCTGCCCAGCTGGTACTGAAGAAGGCACCTCTCCTGGAAACAGGTGGAGCAGTGTTTCAGACATGGGCTGTTTCTAGCATAGTTCTTGAGAGTGCTTAACACTTCCTCACAAAAAGAGAAATAACCC
This sequence comes from Corvus kubaryi, assembly GCF_017639235.1. NCBI lineage: Eukaryota > Metazoa > Chordata > Aves > Passeriformes > Corvidae > Corvus > Corvus kubaryi. The sequence continues at coordinate 20,567,190 of NW_024581136.1, read as the reverse complement.
TTACTTACCTTTGGACTCACTGGTGATCCTGCAGGGATCTGGTAGATCCAAGCTGAGCACAACAAACTTGCAGGGAGACAAGGGCTGCTTTAGGTGCATGACTTCTGCTCATGCATCTTGTTTTTTCCAGGGTTAGTCACAAAATAAACATTTTATTGAAGGGAAATAATTCAAGGAAAAACTTTATTCAAGGGAATAAATTCAGGTTTTTGACGTGGCCTCAGATACTCAGCTGGTTTGCAGAGCAGCCGTTTCTGAGGGAAGGAGCTGTGCACTATGGAATATACATTATTTTGCACATCTCTGCCTCTGGGTTTCTGCTCCTTGTGTGTGGCAGTGGCCCCCAGCTGTGCTGGCAGAGGGGAGCGAGCCCAGTATGGAGCAAGGATTCACTCTGAAGAGAATTCTTATACCTTTGGAAAACAACAGGAATGTGGTGAGCTGTTGCCAGTCGGAGTGAGGGATGGAGTGATGCAGGTTGTGAGGTGCTTTCTCATGGGGTCCTTTTGCTCTGCAGATGATGAACAAGGTGTTTGGAGGGACGGTGCACAAGAAGAGCGTTCGGGAGGATGGAGTGTTCAGCATTACCCTGGACAACACCTGCTCACTCTTCAGGTACACAGACATTTCCAGTTCTCAAAGCAATATCAGTCTGGGAAAGGGTGTCTGGATGGGAGGAAGGTTATTAAAAAAAGAAAAAAGAGTGAAATGAGCTGATAATTGCTAATAAGTCTTTTACAAGTGTGATCACAAATAAGCAGGTTACTCGTTGAGACAAATACTTAGGCATAACTTTCCAGTTGACTCTAGAAAAGCAGGTGTATTTTCTGAGAATATTGTGTAAACCCCTTATTTCAGAGTCTTCATTGAAAAGCTGTAAGTGCACCATGACCTGAGAATATTTGAGTTAAGCTCTTGTCTCCTGCTCTGCTGTGCTCTTGTATTTGTTGGTGCCCATCCAATTTTGGAAAGGGCACAGAAAATCCGACCCCATTCTTCTACCTTCCTTCAAAATTGCATTGTGATGTTTTATAAACCAGAATTAGATTTCTTGATAATTTTGTCGATGGCTCTCAAGTTCCTTGTAAAAAGTCTGGACATTTACTCATCCCTGGTGTTCCAGTTCTATTATCTTCCCTCTGTAGAGCTCCTGCAGAACAGTCTGATGTGCCCAAATTGTCCTGAAAACACATAGTTTTGAACAAGAAAAGTTCACTTTGTTGAAATAAAATGCAAGACTCCCAGCATCCTGATTGACTCCAGATGGCTCCCCACGTCCAGCAAGGGACTTCAATACAGAGGTGTTTATAAGGAGAAACCCACAAACCCTTCAGAACTAAGATCAGTTCCCTCTTGCACGAGGAGTGTGTTGTACAGAGACTTAGGCAGCTTCCAAGGGAAGCATAAAGCTGCAGATGGCTGTTCCTGGGAAGGAAATCCTGCAGACATTTCAAATGCCCTGGTCTGCCGAGATGTGCTTTTGTTGGAATCCCTCAGGGCATCTCTTGGAAAGGCAGGGAGTTAGGTCTTTGTTCTTGAACTGATTCTAGTTTTTAATCTTGGTGTAGGGGCCTTCAGAAGGAAGAGCTTGTGCTCCTCACTCATGGAGATAGTGTGGATAAAGTAGCCGATGGATTCAAAGTGGTGGCACAGTCTGGGAACATCATAGCAGGTATTTATCTTATCCTGAATTTGTCTGTTGATAATGTTGGTTAAAGGAAAGAATCATGGCAGACAGGAGTTAGAGCCAAATGGGAACAGAGTAATAGCTCTTGTTACTTAATTGCCAAATAAATGAATTGTTTTTAACAGTTCCTGGTATATGTTTGTATGTCGAGCTGTCGTGATAATAAAGAAATAGACTTTACAAGGAATGGTCCTGATTTAAATGTGGTTAAAAGTAACATTATTTATATAGTTCGTTGTTTTAAAGCATGCATGTGTTGTTTGTCTCAGAAATAAAATATTCTGTGCCCTTCAGGCAGGGGAGAGGGAAACCTGCACTGTGGTGTGCAGTGCCAGTGGAGTTTGGGTTTTGCACTGTAACAGTCAAGCACTGTTTAATTATTAAAGCTTTATTAACTTGTTATGTATTTAATATTGCATGAATGTTCAACTGAGCAAGAATAATGTAGGTACTGAAAGCAGAGTTTTAACATCACACAGAGATTGTCGGAGGAAATTGTGGGACCTTAGAATTTGGGTTTTGAAAGCCACTGGAGTTACTGAATCCCAGAGAGCCACTCCGAGTCTCTTGCTTGACTTGGGCATGCATTCAGTTCCAGCTTATTTATTTATTTTTGTTTTGTCATGTATACCAGGCATAGCAAATGAGTCTAAAAAACTCTATGGAGCACAGTTCCATCCTGAGGTGAGCCTCACCGTGAACGGCAAAATGATCCTGAAGAATTTTCTGTACGATATTGCGGGATGCAGCGGCACCTTCACCGTGGAGAACAGAGAACTCCAGTGCATCCAGGATATCAAAGAGAGGGTGGGCTCCTCAAAGGTCCTGGTGAGTTGAGTCAGAGCTGGGGGCTGATTTGCAGAAACACTGGCAGTTGCTGGGGTTTGGGAAGTGGGGAATTGGCGTGGTTTGGGTCATAGATGGCCAGGTTTTTGGGGAGTTGCACAGCTGGGGCAGTGCATCGTCTGTGCTTTCCTTGACTGCTCTCCCTGTCCCAGCTGCACCTCAGCTGTGTGCTAACACGTTCCCCGTGGCCAGCTGACCCAGTGTGGGGTTTTTCCCCTTTCCCCTGGCCAGGTGCTGCTCAGTGGGGGCGTGGACTCCACGGTGTGCACGGCGCTGCTGAACCGGGCCCTGAACCGCGACCAGGTCATCGCTGTGCACATCGACAACGGCTTCATGCGCAAGAGGGAGAGCCAGGCCGTGGAGGAGGCCCTCAAAAAGCTGGGCATCCAGGTGAAAGGTACCACATTCCTGCTCAGTGTTCCTTACACCACTCATAACTTCTCCCAAAACCTACCCTTAGTGCTGGGTTTCACTGATCTGCTGTTCCCAGACTCACGTACTGTGGCCAGGTCGGTGATGTGGAACCACCTCAACCTGGTCACAAAATTTAAACCTAAAATGTTAGGCCTTATTTACTTGATTGGAGCATGCAGTGAGCTGCCCCATCTCTGTGGGTGTTGGTGTCTGGTATCTGCAGGTGGGCCACCGCAGAGCAGTGGATTTGTGCCTTGGTCACTCCTCTGCTGAGGGATCCTGTGCAGCTCCTGCAGAACTCACTGGATTTCCATTTTCTCCAGTATCTTGATTAACACTTGGGGCTTCATTTCTTATCCTGAGTCTCTTTTGTTGTCAACTGTGAGCTCGTTTGAGTGATTGAATGCTACTATAGCCAAAATGACATTTTCAAGACATTTTTTCTTGCTTTTAAAGAGGTGCATTTTAGTTGTTTTGGAGTGGCTTTTTGAGAACAAGGTGTTGATTGGCCAAAGGTTGGACTCAATGATCAGGGAGGCCTTTTCCAACCTTCATGATTCTGTGAAGGAGTTCACTGAGAGAGCAGAAAGTGCCCAGATGTGGCTGATGAGAAGGTTCAAAAGCTTTTTGTACCTCAAGTATGAGGAGGTCAGAGAAGACCAAGTTTGTGCCAGCAGCACGAGCTGCTCTGTACTGCCTGTCTGGTGAATTACAGAGCAATAGCTGCCTGTTCTGGGTCTTATCCAGGGGTTCTCCTGTGTTCTGCTCAGGCAGTGTGGCACTGGGTGAGCAGTGCTTCCCACTGGCCTGGCCCTGGCACAGTGCAGGCTGGGCTGCAGTGTCCTGAGCTTTATTCCAAACACATTTTTCTAAATTTTATTTTATTATTTTTTAGTGGAAAATCCATGTCTTATTCTTGCACTCTGTGGAGCAATAAACCTGGGCTCTGGCAGGCAGCCAGAGGAACAAATTGAGGGAATCCCTTTGCTGCAGACACTCCTTCTGTAGGTCATGGAGTTCAGTGCTGCTGAAGGATGCCAGAGAGCCTCCCAGCTGATCTCTGGGTTGGGAACCTCTCTAAATTAAGAGGCATAATGTAGCATGAGTAAATAGTGCATCATTTAATTTTGGTTGCAGAAAGGCCTTGGGGAAACACTGTCCTGTAAACTATTTAAAGCAAGTAAATTGTAATCTAAGAGGGGAAGCAAGAACTGGACTTGCATGTGGCTGCCTAACCTCACAATATGGAAAAAGCAGTCAGTTAATAAAGGAAATAAAAGGCTTTTGTTAAAATTAATTCCTGAGGTATTGAACATATTCAATGCAATTAATAGTCAAAGGCCCACAATGATTTTTATTTTTGGGGTTTTTTTTAAAAACAATAAATGGCAAATTTTATTTTGTAACCTGCATAAAAATCTTTATTGATTTTGTCAAACCAAAATCCCTGTGATTTTCTGCAGTGGTGAATGCAGCCCATTCATTCTATAATGGCACAACAACTCTGCCCATCTCAGATGAGGACAGAACTCCACGTAAAAGAATTAGCAAGACCTTAAATATGACTACAAGTCCTGAAGAAAAGAGAAAAATTATCGGTGACACCTTTGTCAAGGTAATGTTTATTTGTTGTTTGGTTGAATTTTTTAAATATTGTGATTCCTGGGTACATCTTCTACTGTTTAATCAGTGGTATCAGTGCTTGTGTAAGCTGTGGATGACCCAAGAAGCCTTTGGTAAGTGACAGGGAGAATATTTAACAGGCACTGATGTTCCTGTACTTTGGAGATTTTTTTTTTCCATCTTCTGTTGAACAAAAGCTGGGGTTACAGGACTGCTCGAGCAGTGGGACAGTGCAATCCTTAGTTTGCTGATTGATTGTGATCCTTTTGCAGCTCTGTACCATTTGCTGGACAGTTCATTGTCTTCCTTGAGACCTCTGACAGCCCCAAAGCACTGTTTGTTTTTCTGCCCACCCTGCAGATTGCCAACGAGGTCATCGGAGAGATGAACCTGAAACCTGAGGAGGTCTTTCTTGCTCAGGGAACCCTCAGGCCTGACCTCATCGAAAGCGCTTCCCTGGTGGCCAGTGGCAAAGCTGAGGTGATCAAAACCCACCACAACGACACCGAGCTGATCCGCAAGCTGCGCGAGGAGGTGAGGGGCAGGGGGCTGCTGCTCCTGGCTCTCCCGGGAGGCTGAGCGTCCAAAAACTTCCCTCTTTTGCTGCTCTGACTGTCCTGCACTGATGGGACCCTGTTGGGACAAGGCCTGTGAGACTCTGGTGTATTTTTGTGCTTCATCGCATTTCCTTTGTTGCATTGGGTCTGTTCATCTGAAGTGCAGAAAAGCTTTTTAAACACCTTTCTGTGCACAGCTCTTTGGTATTAGCATGTGAGGCAAAGGTAGGAGAGTGCCCTGATTTGATTTTTCTGGCATCAGAATGGTGAGTTCTCTACCTGTATTGTAAAATACCCTAAGAAAGAACCAACACAGGAGAGAGGCCTCACCCAGCAATTGGGTGGAAGGTGCTCAGTTAACACCAACTCCACCCACAGGAGAGAACTAATGATCCCCGTGTCTCATACTGATCCCTGCACAAAGTGTTTTCAAGGCTTTGGGGTTGGTTTGAACATCCAGCAAAGACGAGAAAGGTCTGAATTGGTGCAGGCAGAGCCAGCCTGAGCTTACAGCTCTGTGTGCTCTGCTGGAGCCATGGATTCTTCTGGCACAAGCTGGAACTTCCAGGTCTCACGCTTTGTCCTGCAGCTGTTCTACAAAGCCCACGTTCACATGGAATTTCTTTCCAGTGTTTATGGAATCCTTGGCACTGGTGCTGTGAGGTCAGGCCAGCTCCTAAACATTTGAGGTTTTTTGTTTGGATATATGAGCTGTAGTGTAAATTGCCTTTTTTATTTATTCTTTTTCTTTTATAGGGTAAAGTAATAGAACCACTGAAAGACTTTCACAAAGATGAAGTGCGAGTGCTGGGAAGAGAACTTGGTCTTCCTGAAGAGCTGGTTTGCAGGCATCCCTTCCCAGGTAAGGGAGCTGGGGGATCACAGCAGGGTTCTTGAGCAGATCCAGAATAACTGCAGTATGTTGGAGTATAAAGCTGATCTCTAAACACAGAAAAAAGTCGATTTAGGCTTTTACTTAAGCACAGTCTTTCAGGAAAAGATTATTTGAGAGCAGCTTGATAAATTTATGTAATGTTTTATAATTGAGTTCACTGCCTTTGGTTTTGGTGGGAGAAGCCAAAGCAGGAGTTCTCAAAAAGTGCAGTGAGCACTGCCTGAGCTGCCATGTGGATCTTCCCTGCAGTAATGGCTTGGCTCTGCCTTTCCAAGGGGCATTTGCTGTCTTGGAAGTAAATGCTCAACATTTCTAACACGAGTTCTCCACCAGAAAACAGCAAAGTGGATAATTGTGGGTTGGTTTCTTTCTGTCTTTGAGGGTGTGAAGACAACTGAAGCTGAGATACAATGGCAGAATACACAGTGCTCAGTGGCTGACTCACTGTTCCACATTTTCAGGTGAAAATTAGCTTCCTGTTATTTAGGATAATGTTTTTTCAATGTTGCTTTGCAGGGCCTGGCCTAGCAATCAGAGTGATCTGTGCTGAAGAACCTTATGTGTGCAAAGACTTCCCAGAAACAAACAACATCTTGAAAATAGTTGCAGATTTTTCTGCAAGTGTGAAGAAGGTAAGGAAATTCTAAATTTTAATTTTGAGTGATGGTTCTGTAGTGACCTGCAGTGAGGTTTAGTCTGCTAAAAGGTTCAAAGGACTGGTTGGTGCTCTTTAAGGAATGCTGCCTCCCAGCACAGCTCAACTGAAGCTGTTCAGTGGAATTTTTAGTGCTGTGACTGGTGCATGTGTTGAACCATTTCTGGAAGATGGAACTTTATTTACCTTTCAGATAATAAACAGATTCTGTTGTAGTTAAACTTCATGCAGATGAGATCACATAGAGTCAGGAAAAGATCTTCCCTCCTGAAAGAGTTGTAACATTTTAGGTTTGCACACCGCAGAAATCACTGGGTGTGTAAATGCGAGTGCAGGAGCTGGTGCTGGCCAGGTGCCCTGTTCCAAAACCTGGAGTTTTTAATGGGTGATGTTTCACTTCTACACCTCCTGACTCTTCTGCCCTTTGTGGTGGCTGTGAGTCATTAGAGGGGTCTGCTCTGAGGTGTGAGTTCAAAACAACTTCCAGAACCTTTTTGGTAAATCCTGAAGGGCAGGGATTTCCATCTGCCTTTCCTTTAAAACACATGGAATTGTGGTGCCATAAAACTGAAAAGTGCAGCTTTGTGAAGGAGAAAATGAGCTCAGGAAAAGAGCTTCCCCTATGGCCTTGGAGAGCTGCAGCTTAAAATGCAGTGTAATCACAGGAAAGTGCTTTTGCTAATGCTTGATTGTCAAATGAGAGGTATCTTTTAAATAGTTCCAAGGGGTAAATGTAGACTAAGCAAACAGTTACTTAAATAACAATTTTATTTGTGCTGTGCAAGTTCTGTTTGAGGGCCTGGGAGCTTCATTTAATTTCAATTTATTGTTCTGCATCCTTGCCCAGCCTCATACATTGCTGCAGAGGGTGAAGGCGTGCACGAGTGAGGAGGACCAGGAGAAGCTGATGCAGATCACAAGCCTACATTCACTGAATGCCTTCTTGCTACCAATCAAAACTGTGGGAGTGCAGGTACAGGGCTCCTTCCAGGAGTGTTCTGGGAGCTGCTTCCCAGCAGGGGCAGCCTGTGGGGAAACATCTCTGCTGCTCAGGGGCTGGGAATACAGAGCTTGGCTCAGGAAGGGGACCTGGAGGTGCTGTGCCAGCCTTGTCCCGTGTGGGTGGGAGTGCAGGGCAGGTGTTGGGGTCCCTGAGCAGGTCAGTGCCAGGGGCTCTTTGGGGCACTGTCCAGCCCCGGGGCTGCTCACTCACAGTCCACTGCTGCAGCCCCCCTGAGCTCTGCTGTCACCCTGCTGGCCCCACTGAGGCTCGGGAGTGCTCGGCTGCATTGGGTAAAAATCCCTCTTTCCTACATTTGGATGTGGTTGCTGCCCTTTCCAGTGCTTTTCTGAACTGTGCTAATCCCTCTCCTTGGGAGAGGAGGAGCTGGAGCAGTGCAGGGAGCACTGGGATCTGTGCAGCAGCTGGGCTCCCTTCCCTTTCCCTCCCTGTGGGCACAGGGACACGCACCAGGTGCAGGTGCTGAGCTGGCACTCTCATGGAACTGTGCAGTAGCTTGGGAGATTTCCTTACTGAGCACTCATGGCTGTACAGCACCTTGCTCTGCACTCTGTGTTGAATTCCTCCTCATATTTTATTTTCAGCTGCATGTGACTCCCGTGGCTCTTTGCAGTCAGCTTTGGTTACTGTTTCAGGATGCAGTGTCATCAGATTTCTGTGCTTTCTCACCAAAATACCAACACTGGCCACTGCAGATGAGTCTTGCCAGTCTGAATATTTCTTTTTACAGCTCTGTCATCTTGCTCTTTGTTTTCTCACCCACTCAGTCTCTCACTGATGTCACCAGCTCAGTGTCTGCTAAATGTTGGCCCAAACTGTGGTCCTGTCACCTGCAGGATGGACAGGAAGGCATTGTGAGTTGTTCTGGCAGCAAAGCTCACATTCAGTGTGGTTATTTCTGTTCTGCAGGGTGACTGTCGCTCATACAGCTATGTCTGTGGCATCTCCAGTAAAGATGCTCCACACTGGGAGTCCCTGATGTTTCTTGCCAGGCTCATACCACGCATGTGCCACAACATCAACAGGTGAGTATTGAATTACCTTTATTTTTAATTATCTAGTTCATGTATAGAAGTTTAGCTGGTGTAAACATTTCCCTGTTTAATCTGGGGTGTACTATTTTTGTATGTTGGACAGGTGTATCATACAGAGGTCACAAATACTCAATAAATCAAAATATGGATTTATTTCCAGCTTGAAAAGAAATTGCTGGCCTATATCCTTGGATTAGGCAGCATCCACTATAATTCATGCAAATCTCTTCTGCAAGACTCCAGCCTGGTGCTGAGCTGTGGTATGCTGCAGTTTGGTTTGCCTTTGTGTCAGGAGGGATTTGTGTGGGGCTGTCAGCTCTGATGGCACAGGGAGAGCTGCAAAGCTGGGCAGTTTGATCGGAACTGAGCTCTCTGAGGATACATTTTCTCCCTACTCGAGTCTGTAACTTTCCCAGCAGCTGAAGGTGCTTAGACATGAAATCAGCTCTGGAGAATTATACCCTCCTTGCCTGGCTGTGGGATTTCTGCCAAAACTGCTTAGAACTGCTTGTAGCAAAACTTCATTTTCTCACATAAGTGACACCTACTGACAGAGCTTTTACTCTGAAGGGTGAGACCTGGAATTGCAAGATACCTGTTTAAATTAAGTGCAGAGGGGACAAAAGAAGGCATAAATCAGGATTGCCTGTGCAGTTTCAGAGTATGTCAAAAAAGGAAAATAAAAGCCAGTTTCTGGCTTTAGAGCGCTGCTGATTTCTTTAAGCTCTGCTGGATTTGATGCTGCCCTCCTGAACATCCCACATCTCTGGGAGTTCTGCTCTCCCTGGGGTCTTTGCAGGCTCCGCTGCTGTTACAGGGACAGTGAGGAGGGCACTGCCATAGTTGGTCTGCTGCCCAGCTGTGCTTGCAGGCTTTGTATTCCAAACAAAAATACACAGTATAAACTGGCATATCTGTGTGCTTTGGAATTTAGACAAGTGCTCCTGGTTTGTATCTCCAGACTCCAGCAGCTGCTGTGGACATGTTGTGCTAAATCTGTGCACGAGGCCACTCAAACTCTGCCTTTTCTTCTGCAGCATCTGAAACACAAGGGATGAGATTAAAAATGTAAAGCTGGTGTGACTGCTTTGAATTCAGATGTTTTGGTGCAGATGTACCTTCTGTAGATTCATAAATTGCAGTTAGTGCCCTGTGCTGAAAACGCTTCATTAACAATAAGGTGTAGCATTTGATGCGGGGTTTGGTGGTCTCCTGTTAAAAACTGTAAGCAAGATGAAACATTATGCTGTTCCTAGCTCTGATTTCTCGCTGTAGCACTGAACATGCAGGTTTTAGGCAATCTGGTTTATTCTGTGTGTGGAAAATGTGGTTTTCCCTACCCTGTGTGTTGCAGAGTCGTGTACGTGTTTGGCCCCCCTGTCAAGGAGCCCCCCACGGATGTCACCCCCACCTTCCTGACCACAGGAGTCCTCAGCACTTTACGTCAAGCTGACTTTGAGGCTCACAACATTCTCAGGGAGTCTGGTAGGTGCTCCACCTTTACCCCAGGGGTTAGACTCACAGTTGCAGATCCCTGCAAACCTCATGGATGTAATTAGAGTGGTGCTGTCAAAATCTACAAGCAAATGTCTCCAAAAAAGTCATCAATTAATGGGATGACAGTGAAAAGTTGTGGAAGCTGATAGCTAAAGGACAGGAATTAATTTTAGGGGATTTTTGGGACTGACCTGCTTCCAACACACCATGAAGCTCAAAGCTGTGGTGCTTCACTGCAAACCTGTGCAAAAAGTACTGTCAGGCAGCTGAAAGTCACCCAAATCCCTTCTCTTTGCTATGTCAGTGTTCACCTGGGGTGAAGAAACTTGACATAGTGTTGGTTTTGGGGAAAGTCCAGATGCCAAGTTTCACATGGGGGTGATGCTCATGGCCTGTGGTGGTTTCAGGTTTCTTAACTTGAAGTCAAAGCTGTGTTTGTCAACCCAAACCCTGCACGGCCAGGGGGTGTGGAGTCCCCTGGATGTGCTACGCAGGCAGAGCCTGGGAATAAATAGTTCTGAGGTTCAGCCTCTTTAGTTTTTTGCTTAATTACCTTTGGAGATGTGATCTGTGTGGGAAGCATTGCATCAGCCCTGCCTGTATTTCGTATAAATCAAGTTACAACAGATCCCCCCTCTTTGAGGATCCATACTCAGGTTACAAAGCTGTGTGAACAGAATTTGTGCAGAATTAACCTCAAAAGGCTGAGATAACACTGTCGGCTGTGTTGGTAAAGCTGTAGCTGTGTCTCGCTAACTTTTGGTGACACTTGGCTTTGTGTGAATGAATCGCTCCTAAAAATAAGCCTGGAGTTATGGTTTAGTGAAAAAACCTCCCTGTGCAGCAGCTCAGGCCAGGGCTGGCAGAGGGAGAGAGCCTGAGCAGCATGAGCTCCACACATCTGGATTTTGGACCTTTAGGTCACTGAAACGGGGAGATTGGGGGCTGTGCATTGCCTTTCAGGAGATGTTAAAAATCAGTGAAATGTGATTGTCTGGAGTTACCTGCCCACCAGCAGCCAGGGACACTGGAGAGCTTCCTCCTGATTAAAGACTATTCAAAGAATATTTCAAAGAGATATTTGTGAAGGGCTCTTTATTGGGATTGATATGGGAACAGATAAAAGCCCATGGTTTTATGTTATGTGGGAAGGAAAGTGACTCTTCAGTAGATGCACAGTGAATTACAGGGTAACACAGATTAGCTGGGATTTTTCTGCATGCCTGCAAAGTCTGAGGATCATCTTAAATGGCAGTTTCTAGAATCCCAGAATGGTTTGGGTTGGAAGGGACCTTAAGGATCATCTGTTCCCCCCCTGGGGCCACTTTCCAGTGTCCCAGGCTGCTCCAAGCCCCATCCAGCCTGGCCTTGGACACTTGCAGGAATGGGGCAGCCACAGCTTCTCTGGGAACTTGAGGGCCTGGTGAGCACTGAGTGCTGGTTTGAGCAGCTGTAGAGCTGCAGCACTGCCTGTGACCTCGGGCTGTGGGACTAGAGGGAGCAGATCCCACAGGATGCAGAAGCAGCTCCTGGTTTAGAGCTGGAAGCACACATGGGAGTTGCGCAGAACTTGTGTCACTCTTGTGCACCCAACCAATGCCCTCTGTGCCCTGTGTGCTGCAGGCTATGCTGGGAAGATCAGCCAGATGCCAATCATCCTGACCCCGCTGCATTTCGACCGGGACCCCCTCCAGAAGCAGCCCTCGTGCCAGAGGTCTGTGGTCATCAGGCCCTTCATCACCAGCGACTTCATGACGGGCATCGCAGCCACGCCGGGCAGCGAGGTGCCCGAGGAGGTGAGGGGGCTCCAGCTGCCTGCCCCACGAAATCTGTGCTCTACGTGGCTCACTCTGACTTTCCTCTCACTCTCATTCACTTCGATTTTCTTGCGATTTTTTTCTCTCTTATAAATAATCACTAGGAAGAATATTGTGGTGTTTGGGGAAAAAAGCTAACAAAATGAGGGGCTGGCAGATGGGTATGACAAACTTGAAGGCTTTCCAGCAGAGCTGAGCCAAAATACCACCAATTAAAGAAGAAAGAATACCCCAGCCATTCCTGGGATTTGGAATTAAATTTTGCATCAGTAATTGGAAACTTCCTGGCGTTATGAATTGCCTTTGTCTGGCACTTCTGCTTTCACTGGAACTTGCAGTTTAACGTCTCAGTGTCTGTTTGCTCTTTAGGTCACTAAAAGGACTTAGGAGTCAGTTTCCTTTTTTTTTTTTTTTTTTTGTCCTCTGGGAAACTTTATCCATGTCCAGTCAAGTACTTTGTCCCTCTGGGAATGCGCTGTAGGAGCAGGATTGACCTTTTATTTTAAACACACTTTAGGAGCATATGAGCATTGTTTAGTAATTGTATATACCTGAGCTCCTCTACTTTAAGGCAGCCTATCCATGAAAAACAACCAATTCAGGTTGCCATGTGAACTGTCCCCTTGTATAAAATGAGGATTCATTTGACCTCAGTGTTTGTGTTTGAAAACAACCAAACACCATAAAACCCACTCCCAAACAAAAACCCTGCATTCTTCAAAATGAAAAATGGTCATTTTAAGGCTAGGTAATAGTGTGGTGACTAAGTAACAGAGGTTACAGAAAATAATCATGTTTATGGGGGAAATAATAATGTTTTTCTATACAGAGCAATGTTAATGTTAATTCATGCTTGCACTATAGACAGTGTGTCATGCAAGGGGTGTTGGGAACTGTGGGGTTTTCAGGGAAGCTGAACTTCTGAGGATCATCAAATTCTCATCTAGAATATTCCTGCTAACATAGATTAATTGTGAGCTCTGGAAGATAATTATCACTGGAAATGATAATTCTCACTCTTTCCTTTGGGTTTTTATTGAATTTTTTACCTTGACAGCTTCTGGTTTTCTTTTGGCAGGGGTTGGTTTCCCCCAGCTGTTCTCTGTGCTTGGTGGCCCAGCTGGAGGTGCTGGTGCGAGGGGAGCCAGGGAGGGACTGGCAGGAACAGGCAGCACAGTGTTCCTGCTGAACTCCAGGGAGCAGCTTTGAGCCTGGGCAGTTCTGTCTGTGCCAAACTCAGCAAGCCCCAAGTGTAGCTGTACCACAAACAAGAGGTTTTCTTTTAGCTGATTGTATTTCCTGCCTGGTGGCACTGTGCTGACAGCAACAGGCTCTTCTCTCTGGTGTCCAGCAGAATTGGTGTGAGCAGTTTGCCCTCAAGCTTTTCGAGGATGATTTTCATCAGGTCTGTGTCACATGCTTTCTTCTGATATTCTGTTTCCCCTCCACCACAGGTTGTGTTGAAAATGGTGGCAGAGATCAAGAAGATCCCTGGCATCTCTCGGGTGATGTATGACTTGACATCAAAGCCACCAGGAACTACGGAGTGGGAGTAATTAACTGTTCCCTATCCAAGTACTGTGTGCAGTCTAAATCATATCAGAAACCATTCCCAGTGTTGACATGCAGTACTGTGAAAGAGTGACTGGAGCTGCTACATCGCATCAGATTCCTCTCCTGGAGCATAATCCTGCAGTTCAGAGCTGTGCTGGGGATGAGAGCAGCGTGGGGCTGAGGATTGTACGGGTAAATGATGGTGGCAGCGCTGCCGGGACAGGCCCCTCTGCTTTGCCTTTGTCGTTCCAGTCCCCGTGTTCTCCTGTGTTCTGTTACTGTCATTTCAGTGTCTCTTTGTTTTTGTACACTGTGTAAAAAGAGACAGTTTATTTACTTCTACCAAAAGCATTGTTACAGCCCAAACATGTAAAAGGAGTTAATTCTTTGTGACCAACCGCTTTGGGACGGATTTATTATAAATAAATATTTTGCCAAATGGAGTAGTGGGTACTGTTGAGTCGTGGAGTGGCTGTGTATGCTGTGTCCTGTGTTCTGTGCTCCTGGACCCGGCCCGAGGCACCAGGGCTGGGCAGTGCTGACCTCTGTGGCACCGCCGTGTCCGTGTGTCTGTCCCTGCTCGCCCGGGCCCAGGAGAGCTCCCGGCTCCTTCCCGTGGCTCACCCGGGCACTGCAGTGGCTCTGAGGGCTCTGGGGATGGCAGGAGGGCAAACCTGGCAGTGCAGCTGGGCAAGCTGTGGCAGCCAAGCTCCTGCACCTGTGGCTCCTGTGTGTCCCCAGCGCTGCCCCTGTGCTTCCCTTGTACTTGATGACAGTTTATTTTCTACACATTTGCTCTGACAGGGTTTTTTTGGGGTGTGTGTTGTGCTTAGCTCGATCTGTAAGATCACTCTAGTTGTTAGTGTGGAGCCCTGGTCGGGGTGAGCTCCCCATCCCTGTAGATCTCCTGTCGCTCGTGTTCTGCTGTTCGTAGTGAAGCAATAATTTGAGATGGTTACTGGACAGGAGCTTTCTGATGTTTTGAGGCAAAGCCATTTCCATCTACCTGTCCTGTGGCAGGAACAGTTGGATTCTGACCTGAGCAGGTTGCTGGGTGCCTGCTGGTACCCCCACTGGGGGACCTGCAATGTGCATTCATCCCTCTTATCCTGATTTTTTTGTTTAAGCAGTTGTGTTTTGTTCAGCTGCAAGATCACTGTAGTATTACAGGGTAAAGTACTTGGTTTAAACTGTTCAGTAACATGGAGTATTTCATGGCTGTAGCTCCTTCTCCCTGCCCTTGCCTGGATTTGTGAACTGGAATAATATTGAACCTGTTTGTTCCATATTTTTGGTCGCACGCATTTTCCTGCTCTTGCATTCCCTGCCTACACACTATGGAAATTGGGTTTGGAAATCTCTGCTCCTAGGAAATGGCCAACTGGTGTAAATGGATTGTTTTTGCCTGTGTCACTGAGGGGTGTTTTGCACGAGGGGGAGGAGGTGGTGTGTCCCAGCTCCGAGGGCTGCTGGGGACAGGGGCTGCAGGAGGGCAGCAATTGGGGTGGGGAGCTCTGCCTCCCCTCCAGCCCTGCTGCAGGAGGGCTTTGCAGCTTGGGCAAGTGCAGCTTAATTGACGTGGGCAAATTGAGCTGAATTGATAACTCAGTCACCTCCTTTTTAGAAGGGGGTGGTGATTTGCACCTACACCTGTCATAAGCTCTCTGAGCTTCAGTGGTGCCAGTGATTATTGATTCCTTTGCTGCAGGAAGGGGGTCTGTGGTTGGTTAAACCCTGTAAATGGGTGTTTGCTGGGGCAGGACCTGTCCCAGCCGGTAAAAGCTGATCTCAAAGAGAGCTCCCCAGTGAAGTTCCAGTGCATTTAAGTTTGGCAGGAAAGGCTGAGGGCAGCTGTTGTCATTTCTGGGTGGTATCTTGCTCAGAAGGGTGCAGAGACAAGAGCTGAATCTCTGGTGAGATGCAGAACCCCCTCAGTTCTCACAGCAACAGGCTCATCCTCGTGGCTGCCACGGCTGTGTTGCCTTGACAGCAAACAAGCAGAGCTGAAGGAATCACTAAAAATAATGCAAATAATACAGAGAACTCTGAAACCCAGCCCCTGCTGGATTGTGCCCAGGCTGTTGCTGTGTAGCTGGAGCTGCAGTTTGTGTCCTGTGGTTGTGATGTAGCTGGGGTAAAGTGTGCCCACAGTGAGGGCTGGGGCTGCAGGGGAGGTGGTGCCTCTGGGACACACCCTGCAGCTCTCCTGGGCAGGAACCTTTTATTCCCTGCATGCTGCGCCCTTGGAAAAGTCCTTCTTGGAGCTGCGTCCTAACTCTGGGCAGGATGTCTGCTGTGCACTGTGACCATCCTTTAACCCCTGAGCTGCGTCCCCTCTGCATTCCTGGAGCTGGGCAGCAATTCCGTGCTCTTCTTTAGGTCAGAAAGTTGGATATTGAACATTTTAGGCATAAACTATTGCACTATAAATCAAAATGTCTTACTGAAATGGAGTCTGTGCCCCTCAGCCCCTGCCCTGTGTGCCAGCTGTGCGTCGTGGCCGTGCTGGGTTGTTCTGGGAAGGTTGGTGTGCTCATCCCAGCAGTTCTGGGTGTTTCTGTGGAATCCCTGTGTCCTGGACAGCCAGAGTGGAGAGAAACATCATACTCTGTTCACATTTCTTAAAAACCAGTTATATTTAGCACCTAGTTTACAAACTAATACCTGTAGCTGCCCTGTACAATTGTTCACCTCGAGTCTTCAGTAAAACATGTCAGCAATTAGAGGAATTTGTATCGGGGGCACTCCCCATCAGTCTCAATTTTTAACATTTTTCTGCTTGTGAAATGATAAAGTACTGTGAGCCTTAATTTTTATCCACAAATAAAAATATTATGTTTGAACCTTGGTGTGGCTCTTTTTTTTTTTCTTTTTTAGGGGCTTAGGTGTAGAAACTATATTATGAATGGGAATGTTTTTGGGGTTGAAAAAGCTGGTTTTATGGATGTAATTGATTTAAATGTGTGCTCAAGAGCCCCTTTACAGCTGGGATATTTTTCTTGTGGTTCCTTCCCTAGAGTGGTTTGGGATACAGCGGTCAATATAAAGCTGCTTGCAGGACTTCTTCCCTTTTTTAAATGTTATTTAGGGTGGAAAAAAACATTGTGGGGTAAACGAAGCTTTGTGGGGGAGCCAAGTTTGAGTTGTATGTTCATTAAGAGAAGTGTTCATTAGGGAGAAGGGTGTCTGCCTTTGCAGGGTGCAGTGGGCTGGGGACAGTCCCTGGGTGTGTCCTGCTGTCCCCACCCTTCTCAGGAGGCAGCAGGAATCATCCAGGGCTCCCATCCATCATCCATGGCCCTGCCACCCGAGTCCTGGGCTGCGTTTGTCCCCGGGAGCCTGCAGAGCCTTTGGGACGGGGACGCTCTGGGCTCCCACAGCTCTGCCCTGGTGGCCCTGGCTCCTGTCGGGTTTGTGCCCAGGAATGATGTGGCTGCCGCTGGGAAATGCAGCTTTTATCCCCGGGAGATGCTTCCAGCGCTGCTCTTGCAGTAATTTTGTTACAGTTTGGGCCAGGTGCCCTGGGACAAGTCACTGTCAAGGGCCCAGCCTCTCCTCTAGTGGCTGGAGCTGGCCCAGCTCTCAGGGTTTTGTGGTGTGGAGGGGAGATGCTGCTTGGGACTCTGGGAATGCAGGAGGAATCAGTTGGATTTGGGGGTTTTAGAGGAAAAGAGGAGGTTTTCTGGATGAACACTGGAGTGATGCCCACCTGCTCCCGGGCACTCTCAGTGGCAGAGCCCGGGGGTGGATCAGGGCTGAAGGAAAACCTGTGCCAAGGGAGCTCAGCAGCCAGCCCTGGATGGTGGAGGGGATGGGTGGGAACGTGGAGGAGCGGGCACCCAGCAGCACACACCCCCAGGCTCGGAGGTGGCTGAGTCAGGGCTGGGATTCAGGATGATCTTTGTGCTCTGCAGAGCTGGGGTTTATTTTTAGTCCCTGTGTGGTGCTGATTGCCATGGCAATGCCACGGCACCGGGCTCCATGGATGCGCTGGTGCTGCTCCGGGACCGAGAGAGCCTGGGCTGGGGACAGGGCTCCGGGCCGTGCTTTGGGATGGAGTGACAGCTCCGTGTCCCCTGTCTGCTCCACGGTGTGGGTACAGCTCACAGCCAGAGCGGGGGCTCCCAGCTCTGGAAACCAAACACAATCCTCCAGGAGCCTGGCTGGGAGCAGGATCTGCGCTGAATTCATCCTGGGAGCGCTCACCTGCTCAGCAGGGAACCGACTGCTCGGCACCTGCTGGGCTCAGCAGCTCAGCCTTCGGTCTGAAATTCGTGCAGAAAAGTAAAGAGCGTGGGGGTGGCTCTGCACCTTCTCGTGCTGTTTGAGCAGGTCAGGGATCGTCAGGCTCCCAGGCCTCCTTCAGCCCTGCCCAGCGCAGCCACGCACCTCCAGAGAGGTCTGAGTGCCTGGACTCTCCTTGACCTTGGAAAACTTTCCCCTTTCTAATCACGGGTTGCTGGGTCACTACTTGGTGCAACTCAGAGCAAGCCCAGAAGAGCTGCTCGTGAGTGACCTCCCTGAACTCAGCAAAGAGGGAAAAAAGAGGTAATTAACATACCCCGGAATTTTTCTCTTCACTTGGGTGTGCTGGGACTGGCCTTTGGCCCTACAATCCCATCTAGAAATTATTGGAGAAGATAAAAGGCTGGAGAGAGCCACTTCCACTTCAGATTTTAATTTCAGCAGATTGGCTCACTCGAGGCTGCTGTGACCTGGTGCCCTTCAGGGAGGCAGCTGGGAGCTCTCCGAGGGGCTGCTCTCAGGATTTGGGTTAACAGGTGGACTCCAAGATCTTAGAGGTCCTTTAAAAGTGGGCTGACCACGATTCCATGCTGTGGAAGCATGTTTGCTGAGGATGCCCAGGCACAAACCTGCTGGCCGAGCAAAGGTTCATAAGCCACCACATTTGAGCGCTGTCAGAGCAGGGTGAGCCACTTAAACCCAATTAAACACCTTAATGAATCTTTCCCTGATGGGGTTTCAATTACCTGGAGCAGAGGAGAGCTGGGAGCAGCAGAGCCTGAGCTCCATGGCTAATTGGATCAGGAGGTGGGAATGACTGGGCTCCTGTGGGACCAAATTCCTTGGTTTGCTTACGGATCACTGACATCTACATCCCAAATCCTTGTACCTGGGCAAGGCTTGGGGTTTTCTGCTTAAATCTCTCTAAACAGGGCCTTCCAGGTGATTAACTGCTGCTCATTTGTGTGTCCCCAGAGGATCCTGTCTGTGTGTGCAGAGGTTTGGGGTGTGCGGGTACGGAGCTGAGAAAATGTGGGGAACAGATGTTGAGAGGCTGCTGTGGGATGTGCAGAACAGGGGTGGATTTGGAAATCATTCTGAGAGAGGATGAATTGTAAACGTGTTTTAGTAGAATTACTGGGGAATTGCAGGATCAGACTGTGTGTCCTGCATTCCTTTACTCTGGAATGAGACACTGACAGGCTGGGAGAGCTGCGAGTGCTCAGCTGGAGAGGAGAAGGATCCAGGGAGAGCTCAGAGCCCCCTCCAGGGCCTAAAGGGGCTCCAGGAGAGCTGGAGAGGGACTGGGGACAAGGCATGGAGGGACAGGACACAGGGAATGGCTTCCCAGTGCCAGAGGGCAGGGATGGATGGGAGATTGGGCAGGAATTGTTCCCTGGGAGGGTGGGCAGGCCCTGGCACAGGGTGCCCAGAGCAGCTGGGGCTGCCCCTGGATCCCTGGCAGTGCCCAAGGCCAGGCTGGACATTGGGGCTTGGAGCAGCCTGGGACAGTGGGAGGTGTCCCTGCCATGGCAGGGGTGGCACTGGATGGGATTTAAGGTCCTTCCCACCCAAACCATTCCTCCACTCTATCAAAATAAATTTGTGGTGCAGGAAGTCAGGATGGGCTTCCTGTGTGTGACATTGTGGCGCCTTGTTGGCCAGCACAGAGGTGTCACTGGAACGGCACATCCTGCTGGAAAACGGCTTAGGAGATTTTAAACCAGATTTAAAAGGGGCCCTGTGTGCATTAACTCATCCAGGCGACCTCCTGCTTCCCCGAGCAGAAAACAGCTGCTGCAGGGGCTTTAGAAGCTTCTCTTATTTACATCTGAAAACAGGAGGTTTGGCTAAAAGGGTGCCTGAGCCAGTGGAAAATGGATTAATCCCGAGCTCTGATCCTGGGGGCTCCAGGCTGGGTGCTACTGAAATGTTCTGCTTTAAAACCAGTGGCACAAACAGCACTGGGGGTTTAAGGCTGTTTTAGGGCTGTTTTAGGGCTGGTTTAAGGCTGTTGTGTCCCTCTGCGTCCCTCGGTGTTCCCGGGCCCTCCCTTGGCTCCAGGAGCTCAGGATTGTGTTTAATTCCCTGTAAATGCAGGGCATTGCTCTGGGCACAAGGAGATTAACACGGGGCGGGGACAGGAGAGGGGCGTCCCTGGGAGACCCCTCGGCAGGAGGTGGTTCCCCTATTATGTGTGCAGCTCTAGGGACTGCAGCTGGAATAAAAATCAAATTTTAGAAAGTGTTTTAAGAAGAGACAGAGAAATTTTCAAAACCTGGAGTAATTTATTAATAAATATAAGTTCTATAATATTATATAATTAATATAATAATCAGTTATAATTCATAATGAGCTCCTAAACATATTTCTGTATGTTTATACAGTGTACAGATAAGTTAGAAATGCATAGTTATAATATTATATATTACTTTAACAGATGTTTGCCTAGAAAAAGGACTATAAAAGGAATACAGAAGGCAGGAGGAGCCCCCAGCCCTGAGCAGGGATCAGTTTGAAGTGTTGCTCACCCGACCATCACACCCTGCTCCTGTTTTTGGTACGGCAGCTGGAGGGTTTTGGGGTGGGCTTGTCCCCAGCGCTCCGGCGTGTCCCGCTGGATGCCCGCGGCGCTGGGAACCGAGGATTCCAGTATCAATATTTCACGGCAGCTTTGCTTTCAGGAAATCAATCGTTCTGCAATTTTTATAAGGCGAGCCGGGCTCTCCTTACGCGCCAGGCTATAGAATCACCCGGGACACGATATCCGCTGGCCTAAGTGCCACATTAGGGAACATCCAGCCGCACAATGGCCCGCGATACCCCAACAATGCCCCACTGAGAGAGGGACAAATCGCCAGCAGCTGCTTTAATTTAATTTACCTCTGAGGTGACTGATACCTTTCAGCGTCTTTGGGAACAGCGGGGTGTTTCTGTGGTTAAGGGAATGACAAACACGGGAGGCTGAGGAAGCACAATGCGCCTTTTATGCAGCTCTTTGAGAACTTTATTTGACTTGTGATAACCAACTTCTTCCACACGGAAGGACCTGAAGGATCTTACAAGGCTTCAACTCGAGCACGTGTAAAATAAGTATGCACTGCCTCACTGCTCAGGGTTGGCTTAAAGGCTCTGGAGTTGCTGGAAACCTTTTTCTTTCTGGGAAAGACTTTAAGGATAAAGGAGGAAACACGTTGGATCAGGCACAGAGCTGGAATGTTTTAACAGCTCAAAGTTTGAGTCGTTTTTTTAGAGTTTTGCAAAACTTCCAGTGAATGTCTTAGTGCCATGTCTGCTAAATAGGTCGGATAGCACCAGTTCTTGTCGGAGGTACATTTTATAGGATTTATTCCTAAAGGTGATGGAACTCCTTTCTGGAAAAGCAGCCAAAAAGGGGGGGGGGTTGTCCTGTAACTCCTCTGGAAGCACGGTGAGCAGCCGTGTGTGGCTGCAGAGCAGGACGGACCCTGCCGGGCTCCCAGCACACCTCACCCCCGACTGGGTCTGGCTCAGAGGGTCCCCAGGGCTGGGGAGACCCCGGACCGGGGGGTGGTGAGAGCCCAGCTGGTCCCACCTGGCTGAGAGGGGACCCGGCCGCAGCCGGGAGTGCCCGGGGGGGAGGGACGGAGGGAAGCGGGGACCCAAACCCTCCGGGGAAGCGCTGGGGGAAGGCAGGGCCACCGGGCACTGCTTGGAGCCTGGAAGCGTTGGGATGGGTGTTGGAAAGAGGCTGGGGGAGCTTCCAGCCTTGGGGATCTGCAAGGCTCAGGTGGGGCACCAGAGACCCCCCGAGCTCGCCTTGTCCTGATTCCAGGAATCCTTCCAGCCGGCCCCTACCCCCGGGAGACCCTGCGGGGCGCAGGGGGGTGACGGCTCTGCTTTGGGGTGATTACAATGATTTTGAGGCGATGGCTTTAAAATGCCGCTGTGTTGGAGGGGGTTTTGCTCTGGCTGCTCTGTCGGCACACGGCTCTGCCCGCGCTCCCAAAGTGGCTGCTGTGATTAGAGCTGTAATCTCTGTATCAGCTTTTACATTTCAGACCGGAGATGGGAATTAATGCGATTCCGGTGTCTTCCCTTTCATACATTTTCCAAACACCGTTTGCTCGGGAACACTCCGAACTTTGTTCTCATCCTAAGGGTGACCAAATCCCCAAATTTCTACAGATGCCTTGGAGAATGGGAGTCCCTGCTGCATGGGGCGACCCGAGGAGCTGCGGGAGGAGGAGCAGGAGTGCAGAGCGGCCGGCTCAGCGCCAGCGTGGCCAAGCGATGGGCACGGGGATGCTCCGGGTCGCGGCCGGCACGAACAGCGCCGCAATTTGCCCGGGCCAGCCCACGTGGGCGAGGGTTCGCCCTCAAGGTGACACGTGGGACTTCACCTCCGATGTTTACGGCGCTGGGGAGCCGGCCGGGTTTTCCAGAAGCCTCCACCGAAATCCCTTGTCCGTCCGGGGCCAGCGGAGGTGCGATGCGTTTGGGGACTGTCCCCCGCCCCGGCTGCGGAGCCGCTGGCATGCGGGAGCCGCTACAGATGTCTCCATGAGAAGGTTGCAGCTCTTCTTTCTGGTTAAGCCCCGCAGACACGTCTCTAATTACAGCTTTGTGGCCGGCGCGAGGTTATAGAGGGAGAACGTGCGCGCTGAAATCACTTTCAATGATTTGAGGGCAGCGGCTCGGAGCCGTCGCACCGAGGCAGGACAAGAAATGCTGGCAGCACGCACGGGGACCGTGGGGGGGAAGAGCGCCGATGAGTCCCTGAAGCTGAGGAAGCAGTCGGTGCTGTCCCTGGGCAGCAGGGACAGAGCCCTGAAGAGCTCGGCCGAGAGCAGCAAGGAGGGCCGGCCGCGGGCCGGGCAGCCCCAGCAGCGAGCCCGGCGCCTGGCGCTGCTGCGGGAGCTGGAGATGAACTGGTACCTGCGCGTGTGCGAGCTGTCCCACGAGTACACCATCGCCTACACCACCGGCATGCCCCACAGGTACGTCCCTGCTCCTCCCGGGGCACGCTGCCCTCGGGAATGCTGCTGGCCGGCATGGTCGCGATAATAGTGGTTGTAATAACGGCAGCAGCAATAATCATAGTAATAGTAATAATAATAGAAAGGTCTTTGTCTTTACAAGTCTGATTTTTCTGGTTATTCACGCTTTACAGAGCTGAATATCCTGCAAACTTGTCTCTTGATTCCCACAACTTCTTCAGCACAAGCTGCGTGTGGTTGTTGAGCCTTGTTTCTAATTTGTCCAAGTGATTGTACTTTTGCTTGAATAGAGTTGAAAAGTTGCTGCTGCCGAGCAGGGACGGTGTGGGTGCCAGGAGGGTCCCTGTCCCCCCCTCCCTGCCCGGGCAGCGGCGGGGCTCAGCCTGGGAAGGAGCCCCCCGGGAGGGGGAACCTGCAGCCGTTGCATCTCTCATCCCATCGGTCTTAAATGTCGTAGCCTCCAGAATCCGATCTTGCTCCTTTAAAAAAATATAAGGGGATCTTGGTATTAGTGGAAATTAGACGTGCGAGTCTCCCATCTCCTGTGCGGGGTCAGACCCGCTCTGAAATCGAACCTCAGCAGGAACTGCCCGGGGTGCCGCTGTCCCCGTCCCGAGGAGCCGCACCCCGGGAGCGGCTCGGAGCAGCGCTGGGACCGGCGAGGGAGGGTGGGGGTTTCCTTCACCTCACTCCGGGGGTTTCCTTCACCTCACTTCGGTAACAGCCGGGATTTCAGCTGAGAATCGGCCGAGATCGTCCCTAATCCCAGGCAGGATGGGGATGCCTGCAGTGCCCGGCACAAACCGAGCTCTTGCAGATGCGCTTGGGTAAGAAAGGAGTTAGAATGTCACGGCAATAAAAATTAGGAAGGGGATAAGTGAAAAGAAAAGGGAGTAAAACGGAGAGAAGGAGCAAGTGGGTATTAATGCAGGAATGTTCACAAGCGCCTGAAGGGAGCACGAGGGGTCTGAGGGCTGGGAGGGGGCAGATTCTGGGTCCGGTGCCCACCAGCCCCACCAGCCCGTGGTTCGCACCCGGGGGCTGGAACAGCACCATAAAAGCAAAGTGCTGGGGAATAACTTCTGGGAGAGCTAAGTTTCTAAAGATGCTGATCCAGGTCTAAAGACCCTGATACTCCAGCAAAACTCTTGTGTCCAAAAAACTCAGAGGAGCTCGCAGAAATATTTCTTAGCACTGGTTCACCTCGCATTATAGATGAGCAGAGAGCTGGGGCTGGCAGGATGTAAAAGCAAAGGCAGCTGCAGCAGAGATCACAGGTACAGCGTTGGAGTTACACTGCGGGGAGGAAACACAAGGTCCCTACGAGGAACGGCCTCGGGACACGCTGCCCTCCCTTGAGTGTCCTTGGGCTGCAAAGAGCTGGGCTTGAAATCCCCCCCTGCACCCCACGATGGGGTCAGTACTGTGGGAACAGGACCCCCATCCTTGGGCAGGACCCTCCTGGGGACACCCAGGGCCACCCGTGCCCTGATCCGACAGTCACACAGGAAGAATAACGGGGTAATCCCACAGTCCCTGCCAAACTCCCCTCTGTGACATTGAATTATGAGCTTTTCAAATATATTCTGGGGTTGGGATCAGTCTTTCTTTATCTGCTTTGAAAGATTTAAGGATTAGTTGAGTTCATTATACATCCATCACCTGATTATTTAACTTATTTTTCTGAAGTATTTGGGGCTGAAATGGGGTGAGTTTTGAAAATAGAAGAGTCTCAGACATCTGCCTCAGTGGCATGAACCACACCTTGTCGGGATTGTTTGCTGTGGCCAGAAAAGGTCACTGTGGCCCTTCAGGGTGTTGCAGGGATGAAGACCATAAAAGCCATCCCTGGATTGTTCAAGGCCAGGTTGGACAGGGCTTGGAGCAGCCTGGGATAGTGGAAGGTGGCCCTGGCCACAGCAGGGGAGTTTGGAATACGATGGTCTTTAAGGTCCCTTCCAGCCCGAACCATTTTGTGAGTCTGTGAACCAGAACCTTTTTGTTTGCTGTTTAGCAGTGGTGAAATCATTGTTAACATCATAATTTAATTCATATGAATTGTCACACCCCGGGAGGCTGCAGATGCTGGGGAAGTTCCCAGACCAGGTAACCCCAGCTGTGAGAGCTCGCAGTGCCCTGTGAGAAGACAAGATGTTCTAGTGAGTTGCAGAGGAGATGCCTGCAGTGTTCATCTGGCCAGCCCAGGGCCTGAAATACACCCTGTGAGAGTATTTGGTTTATGTTTATTGGCCTTGGATTGAATCCCAAGCAAATATTTCTCATTATCTAAATATAAGACCTGGGAAATGGGGTCAGTGCTCTATTCCCACCAGCAGCCCTCATCCCTTGGAGTACTGGCCCATGAGAGGTCTCAGCAGATGAACAAGATTGCTGATCTTGGCCAAAATCCATCCTGGGCATCAACCAAAACGGGCCGGCTGCACTGATGTAAAGAATGTCTGGGAGTAAAACCCCTCCAGAGCGCCGGGCTCGTCCCGGGCAGCGCAGCGCCGGGGCGGGGGCGGCTCCGGGCTCTGCTCCCGGCGGGCCCCGGCGGCACCATGCACCTGTACAAGCCGGCGTGTGCCGACATCCCCCCGCCCAAGCCGGGGCCGCCGCGGGGCCGCAGGGTGAGCCGGGGGCCGAGGGCGCACGGCCCCGCCGCCGGCTGGCCCGGGGCGCGCAGCCCCAGCGCCGAGAGGAAACAGCTGGAGAGGTTCCTGCACCTGCACGGGCTGTCCCTGCACGACAGCACCCGCGCCCCGAGCGGCATGAGGTACAGGTAGGTGGGCACAGCCTTGGGCTGCTCCGCAGCGCCCGGAGAGCCGGGCTGAGGGAGGAACCCGGGCACGCCTCTGGGTGGGCTGGCAGCGGCTGAGCCCCTCAGTGACTTCTCCGATTTTTCTGGGCACTGTGAGAATTAGGATGACTTCGAGCAAAGCTGAATGCATGTGGCCTCTTCTCTTCAAACTCTGAATTTGATCCTTCTCTTCTAACGTTAATCGCAGAATCATGGAATGGTTTGGGTGGGAAGGGACCTAAAAGCTCGTCCAGTGCCACCCCTGCCATGGGCAGGGACACCTCCCACTGGAACAGGTTGCTCCAAGCCTCGTCCAGCCTGGCCTGGAACACTGAAATCACACTGAATTTTGCAGCTCAGCTGAACCTTGAGACCCTCACCCTCCTAATGGAGCAAAAGAACTGAGAGCCCAAAGCCCTGGCTGGGTTCAGGCTGGGAAATATGTGGCTTTTGGTTTGGAAAGGGTGTCCAAGGGAAAGGGTGTCACCCATGCAGGAAGCTGGAACAGCCTGGGGACAGAGGGGTTGGCTGGGGATGGTGGGTGAAGAAGACATCGGCGTGCTTAGTCCAGCAATTGTCATTGTGCTTTGCTGCCAGAGAGGTTCGCTTTAAAAGGATGACATCCTGTATGGAAAGTCAACAAGTTCTCTCTGCTTCTAATAAAAGCAAATTTTCTTAGAAACATTTGCTTTCCCAAGAGGTTGATCTTTGCCTGTGGCTGGTCTGAGCTTAAAACTGAAATAAGACACCGTGACTGGTATTTTTATGGATCCAGCACAGTTGTGTCCCAGCTTTCACTGCTGGATGGAGAAATTTGGTGGTGTTTGGAGACAGTGTCCAGGGAGGAGTGGGGCTGTGAAAGAGCAGCCTTGGAGTCAGGACCAGGAGAAATGGCAAAGGCCTTTGTGCCACCATGCTGCTGGGCTGGCTGGGCACCCTTGGAGCAAGTTGGGGTTACGCAGCCCGGAAAGAGAGAGGGAACTGAGCCCACAGTGCTGGGGGGATGAAATGGGAGAGTGTCCCAAGGCTTGATCGGCATCCCAGGGATGCCATGCTCGGAGCAGAGCTGTGCCAGGAGCAATTCCCAGGCTGGCAGGAGCACTGCTGTCCCCGAGCGAGATCCTCTCATTAACTGGGGCTTCTGGCCTGGAAACTCGCCACCCTTTAATGGGAAATCCCTTTGCTCCTTCTGATGATCCTAGTCCCACATTGCAGTTGTGTTTGAAAAGGTTGGTGTCAGTACCCACAGAAAAATCCCCATTTGCCTCGTTTCTCTCTGATCCTGCACTTTCCATGGTGTTGGTCCGTGCAGACACGATTTAAAACTTGTGCCCTCACTGAGGAGCACAAGTGTAGCACACAGTGTTCCCATGAAGGGTTGTGATCCCCTGTCTGAGGCATCCTCCACAGATTGTCCTGCAAAAGCCCTGGTGCAGGGACACATCCTGACCCAGGACCAGGCTGGTCCGAAAGGCATCACCCAAAAGCTGACAGCAATGTTCATCTCTCTGTTCCGCTGCACCAAAATGTGCCCAGCCTGGGGGAGAAACCTGCAAAGAGCTTGGGGAGAAAATTTCTGTAGGGTTGGATACTCCACCCCCAAACCTGATGGAGAGGGAGTTTTTAAGCTGTAGAAAAATGCAATTAATGAGAGATTCTGGGACTGGTGTGGGGGTAGCTGGCATTGCCCAGGGCTGTGGCTGCAGGAGCTCCCTGCACACACCTTCAGCCACCTCTGTTTCTTGGCTTAGTAAGTGGAGTATCCCTCATTCAGCAGATCCACCAGTCATAGGGAATAAAGCAGGTGCTTAATTTCTGTTGCAGCTGATGGATTTGAGCCTCTGCTCCGTTTTAAGTGTGTCCATTTTTCACAACTGACAGAAGCAGCCATAACTTACTGCATTTTCCATGTACCCAGAAATTTATCCTGTGGGAGAGGGGCTGTGCAGAGGGCTCTGCTGAGGGCAGGGATGCTCCAGCAGCCATCACCTGCTGCTTTCCAGAGGGAATTTTCTCTTCCAGAAGTACAGAGCCTCCCAGTGCGAGGACAGACCTCGAGCCCCAGCAAAGTGTGCATGGAAAGGAGCTGTGCAATGCACACCTCCTTGGACAGCAAGGCACCAAACCTGCTTTGTAAATGGTGTTCTAGTCTGCCTGTGAGTTTGGACATTTTCTCTTTCTTTTTCTGCCTCCTGGATGTTTCTTCAGCTCTCCTGGGTCCAGTCTAAAGCCAGCAAAATAGAACCTCCTTTTTTATTAAGATTTATTCAATTACATGTGGGAAGTAATGAATTGTGAACAAGAAACACTTACTAAACACAAGCTGGTTCGTTTACAGGCTGATCAGTTCTTTTCCCTTTCATTGCTTCAGCCAGTGCAGCACAGTTCAGCTATTACAGAAGACCCTGAAGTGCAGCAGTGCATGAGCTGGGCTGGTTTCTGATGACAACAGAATTCCTCTCAGATGGAACACCATTTACAAAGCAGATTTGGTGCCTTGTTGTCCAAGGTGGTGTGCATCGCACAGCTCCTTTCCATGCACACTTTGCTGGGGCTCGAGGTCTGTCCTCGCTCTGGGAGGCTCTGACTGTAAAACCTCCCAATGTTCTGCTCCTTCCTGATTCCAGCAGGGTCTGTGAGCCCGGGCAGCTGCGCTCGGAGGGCCTGGGGGGGAAATCCTATATGAGTAGATGTGTCTGCAAGAGCACCCAGGCAGCTCTTGCAAAACATGCTGCTGGCAAATGCTGGGGTGGAAAGTATTTATGGAGGTCACAGAGCCCCAAGGTGCTGCTGGATTAACCCATTCTGCAGCTGGCCTGGGGTTTGGGTTCCTGTCTTATCTGTTTTATGCTAGCTGAGGTTCTGTTCCAGGAGGGCGAGTTCTTCCCACAGCACACAAATCCCTGGCAAAGCCACTTCACTTGGCATGACCCCACTGGAGTGTCCTGCAGGGAAACCCCCGAGTTCCTGCATCCTCAGAGAGCTCTGTCCTCTTTCTGTTGCTTTCGTTGGTTCAGCAACAAATTAAAACCTGGGAATTTAGGATACTGGATCTTTTATACAGAGGCTGGCCAGCAGCAGGGTGTTCCCTTTCCTCTTACTCCTTTTCCCTTCCCCCTTCCCCATTTTCCCTCTTCCCTTTTCCCTTCTCCCTTTCCTGATTGCAGTGGGAGCTGCCAGGAGCTGACACCCAAACCCTTGGCCAGCGCTGGCCATCCTATTTCAAATGGATTCAGCAACCTGGGCTCTGGGAAGCAGAAAGGTCTGAGGCATGGGATTGTCCCTGCACTGGGCGATTAAACAGGCTTTTGGCTTAGGGAAAAGATGATGGACAGGGATTACAAACATGTTTAAATCAGGAACAGCCTGTGGCCAGTCACTCACCGTCTCCCACAACGCAGGAACTGGGGCAGGGGGGAGCAAAGGACATTTTGTACAACAGGTTTGAGCACAGGAAACCCTTTCCCAGCCTGTTGGAATGGAACTGGGGAACTCCCTGACACGGGATGGTGGTGTGGATGCTGGAAGCACCAGCAGGCTGAAGATGCTATCAGGTATCAGCCAAGGCCATCCAAGGTGTTAAACACCAAGGGGGGATTTAACCCTGAGCAAGCAGAGCCCCCTCCTCAGCTCTCTTATCCCCCCACAGAGCTACCCCAGAGGAGGGCAATTTGGGAATGATCCCTTCGCCATAGCTGCTTTCCCAGGCTTCCTCAGTGAGGCTCATTTTGTGCACTGAAGCTTTAAAATATCTAATCTTTAGATGGCAAAACATAGGAGGGCTCTTGATGGGGTCGTGTAATCCTGCGCTGTAATCCTGTCATCTGCTCCGTCCCCAGTGCTGCTGCATTATATTTATTGGGATATATCTTACAGCCTTAATGTTTTCCCTATTTCCTGTGCAGATTGACCCACAGAGCTGCATCCAGCTGTGCCCTTTCTTTAACAGGCATGTCTCTTAAGTGGTTTTTTAATCTTTTTTAGTCTGTTCAAACTACACAGCAGCCGCCTGGTGCAGTGGTGATGGGACACCTCCCCATGTCTGTCCTTCTTTTTAATTATTTCAGTTCCTTGGGTTTTTTGGTATTTTTGTAGGGTCCTGTCCCTGCCCATGGATGAGCTTTAAAGTCCCTTCCAACCCAAACCATGCCCTGGTGATTCCCTGAAGTCCTCACAAAGCCACGCACAGGCTCAGGCTCAGTGTGCTGGTACTTCCAGGGTTATTCCCACCTTTCTGTGGAAAGTTCCCGTGCTGTAGGTGCTTGGTTTTGAGGGGAAAACAAAGCAGATTTTGCCCTCCTCATTCCCCACCACCGCAGTAAATCCCAGCTGACCCTCAGCTGCTCTGGCCGCTGCCCAGCAAGAATTTGTGGGTTTGCTGCTTTTCTCCCCACACCTTCTGCTCCTGTGGAGGTCTGGCTGCCAAGCCTGGGCTGGCAGATGCTGCTCCAGCCCCGATGCAGGGCAGGTGCTCCTGCTGAGCCTGCTCCTGCTCCTGCAGCCGCTGCCCCGGTGCACAGCGCATCCGGCGCCTCTCCGGGGGCTGACTCCAAAGTTTGGGATATTTCTGGATATATTTATAGACAGGCCTGAAGGCTGCAGTCTGAGATGAAACTCAGCCCACGTGGTCCTGGTTAAAAGAGGTTTTATCCCGGAGTCTTTGGGCTGACTTTGGGTTCTGCTGAGAAAGGGACGCTGCCGGATGCTGCACCGACACAAACTGCTGAGCAGAGGGCGAGTTTGGGAGCAAAACGTCCTCTCGTGGCTTGCAGGTTTATTTCAAGTAGGAAACAATGATAAATCCGGGCTCTGGCAAGGCTCTGGTCAGCCTCAGTGCCGGGGGAGAGCAGGTCCCTGTGTCACCAGCCTTGGTGCTCCGGCGATGCCGACCGTGCCTGGCACGGCGGGTGGGCATGGAGCACAGTGGGGCTGTTCCTCGCACCCATCCTTGAACCAGAACTTGTTTTTTCACACTCTAAGCCAGTCAAAACACTCAGCTGAGATGTGTTTGTATCGTTCTGTGTTTTTCCCCATGCTGGGTTGAGCACCCCTCTGTTTCTGCCTCTCCCCGTGGTGTGGGGAGGGCTGTGGGCAGCTGGGGAGGGGGCAGGCTGGATGAAAGGCAGCTTTTCCATGGATAAACCTCCTGTGCAGACCCGTGACTGCCTGATAAGCCTTTTCTTCCTTGTTTTCAGTGTATTTTCATAGTTGCTGGCTTCATCCCTGCGCCAGAAGGGCTCCAGAAGCCAGCACAGCGTTTCCCTCGTTCCGGTGGCACGGTTGCTGCTTTTTCCAGAGGTGTTTGTGGAGTACACGGGGATCCTTGGAGAGTCCACACGGGCAGGCTGAGGCTGTCGGGGGAGCTGCTCCCCACGGTCCACCCGCTGCTGGGCTGAGGGTTCCCCCCAGCCCTCGGTTTCCCACCCCAGCTGGGGAGATGAAACCGTTTTTCACTGCAGAAAAAGACACAATCTGTAGATTGCAGGAGTAATTATTCATTTCCCCTGAGGGCCTAATGAGCGGTTATGCATTTGGCAGTAAGTAATGATCCTCTCACAAATCTTTTTGTTAATTAAATGGGCGCCATTCCAGGGTGAAAGTGGTTGTTGAATGTTTGGGATGTGCCCAGAGATCAGGGACTGCTTGCCCGGCCAGCACTGGCCTGGAGAATGCAGAAATCCTCGGCTTGGAAGTGCTTGGCAGTCGCTGGAGGTTGCCTGAAGGCTTGACAGTGCCTTGCACTTGATTTACTGAAATGACATTGCCCCTGGAGCCCTGGCAGTGCCCAGGGCCAGGCTGGACATTGGGGCTTGGAGCAGCCTGGGACAGTGGAAGGTGTCCCTGCCATGGCAGGGGTGGCACTGGATGGGCTTTAAGGTCCCTTCCAACCCAAACCATTCCATGATATTGTGCTGCTCTGAGGTACATCGTGCTCTTGCCTTGTGGGCCAAAAAAAGTTAAAAAAAAAAAAAAGTAAAAAGCCTTTGCAAAGAGTCCTGGAAGTGAAAGGAGCAAAGGAAAATTTGGGAGCTAAAGAGTCACCACAGCCCCTGGCTCCTGCCTGGCAGCAGAGTGCTGTGCCTGCACCTGCTCAGGTGGAAAGCAGATTCCAGAAGTCCTGAAACGCTGATTTCTAACCGGCAGTGGGGGCTGGTAACCGCGAGGCAGAGGAAGTGCTGACACAGCAGGTTTTGCTGAATCCCTTCCCCGAAGAGGAGCCTGGCAGTGGGAAAAGGATCCATTAAAATTAATGGGGCTGAAGATCGTTCCCTGGTAATCTGCTGGATTTCAGCAAAAGGCTTTGTCCTGGGTGATGTGCTAATTCTCCTCAGCGATTAATTCCAGCAGATGCCTCATTCTTTTGGGATGCTGGGTCAGGGTGAAGAGTTTTGCCTCGGGAGCAGGGAGCAAGGTCTTGTGCCAGTTCTGCTGGATGCAGCTGATGGGATTCGTACCCTGTGCCACTCACTTTAATAATGAGAAATGCTGTTGCAGCTGAAAGAGAGACTCTCGGGAGAAGAATTAAAATTCTTCTTTGAAAAATGCTATTTGGGAAGGTGATATTTTTAATAGTGCTTATTATGCAGCGGTGACTTATGTAAGATAATGACTGATGGAGACACTTGGCTTTCACTGAGTTGCTCACAGAGGGGCCAAGTCCCTGCATCGGCTGGAGGAGGAGGTGAAAACTGAGGGTTCCCAGGAGGGGGAGAGGTTTTTTGAAGGGGTATTCATTGGAAAAGTTTCCCAAACAGCACAGTCTGCTGTAGCTCGTCTTTGTTCTGACCCTCTGCCAGTTAATCTCAAAGAATCAGAAGTTGTTGCTCCGTAATTGCTCCCCCATCTGCTCCAGCGTGTCCCGGAGCAGGGCAGCTCGGAGCTGTGTGTTTGTTACCCAGAGCCAAACCCCACACCTGCGTTCCTCCGTACAAGCTAATTTAGAGCTCTAAGCTGCTACAAGAAATGCTTGGGTGAGATCTGTCGTGTGTGGATAACAGAGCAATGTACATAATTGCCTAAAATCTGCTATTCAACAAGCACAGCCAAGCTGCAAGAACACAGCTTGGGCTGAGCTTTATTTGGAATACATTTATCCATCAGGTGATGCGAAGCACACGGGGCAGATCTGCATTTTGTGCGTGCACAGTGTGGAACACACGGATGGCAAAAGGGAAAATCATTTCTTGGCCACGAGCTGGCACAACAGCCCCGAATGCCCGAGGGTTCTGCTGCTGCTGCCGGGGATGCTCCTCTGCTCTGGGCCTGGCACGGATGCTCAGGGACTGGATATCATGTCAGGGGCTCTCGGGGGGAATAAAACAGAAAACCCTCTTGTACTGTGCAGTGGAGCTTCGTGCAGCTCTGAGTGTTTTAATCATATTTAATCACAGAATCACAGAATGGCTTGAGCTGGAGGGACTTTAAAGACCATTAAGTGCTCAGTGTAGCACGATACATTAATATAATGGTGACTTCTGGAGCCCTTCATGTGAGGCACCGGTTTGCAGTCAGCTGAGAAATGGAATAGATAGCATGGAAAAATTAAATTACCTGCTTTGGAGCGGGGGATCCAGCAGCTAATGGGCAACAGGCACTGCGGGGGGGTGTTCTCTCCACGGGGACAAGCGGCCAATTAATGGGATTGGGCGCCCGATGAGTTCCACCCTCCGTGTCAGACACGGAGAGCTCCGGGCTGGGGCCCAGCATTGATTCTTTCCTGTTGTATCAAAAGATGAGTTATTTAATATTGCAGAGCTGCCAGAGCCAGGGTACCCGGGGTGCTGGGGGCTCCCGTGGGTGCTCCCACGCCCAGGATGGGGCTGGCCTTGGACAGCCGGGGGGGGGGGGGGGGGGATTAGATGGGAGTTTGTCCAGGAATTTAGAGCAGCACAGAATCCCAGCCTGGTTTGGGTCGGGAGGGACCTTCGAGCCCATCCAGGGCCACCCCTGCCATGGGCAGGGACACCTCCCACTGTCCCAGGCTGCTCCAAGCCCCAATGTCCAGCCTGGCCTTGGGCACTGCCAGGGCTCCAGGGGCAGTGCTGGTGTCGGATTTATCACACCCCAGCCTTGTCCCAAGCCCGTGCTGGCAGAGCAGCGTGGCTCGGAGCTGTCACACTCCCAGGTTTGGTCCATTCCGGGTGGATGCAGCCCTCCGGCGGGGATGACAGATCTCGGGTGCCATCACAGGAACCCCGGGCTGGGCACCGCCCCCAGCCTGGCTCAAAACCTGCCAGAACGACGCCTTTTAACTAAAAACTATTTAATAGGAATTTTGATCAGTTTTCCTCAAGTACAATTACAAATGCAAATGGAGTTTTTGATGTGAAACCAGCGGAAATGCGATGGCTGTGGGCTCGGTAAGCGCCGAGCTTTTGTTCTGCAGCTCATTTCCTCGCCCGGCTCCCAGCAGTGTTATCAAAAAGAGCCATTCCTGGCGGGTTCAGACCCTCCCCAAAGCGCTGCAAATCGCCGCGGGGTCCGGTGCTGCCGCTGCCGGCAGGAGCCCTCCCCGGCTGGGAGCTCCCTCCCGGGGCAGCGCTCCTTATCTCACCCGTGCCCGTATCAGCCCGGTTTAGGGAGATGTAAGGAACCGCCGCAATCCCGGGTAATTATCCCAGCGGGAAGCCTGTTCCCGAGCAGCTCTGCGGGCGGAGGGAGCTGGCTGAGCGACAGCACGGGCCGTGTTTGCCATCACAGCTCTTGGGGCCCGAGGAAACTTTTATTGGGACAGAAGGTGGGATCGCCCTGAGCGAGCCCTGCTGCGCTGCGGCAGAGCTGCGGCCGGGAGCCTGGAAATCAGCGATTTGTGGCAGCATATCGAGATAATTCTCGGGAAGGCCAGTCCTGGAGAGAGGCTGCAGCCGGCAGTGTCTGCTCTGGATTTTGGGAATGTGGCTCTGGGGCTGTGGACAGAATGTGGGGGCTGTAGCCAGGTCTGGGCTGTTGGGTTAAATAAAGAAGGGCGTTTGTTTGGGTGGAAAAGCTCCAAGGCTCCGGTTTTGGAGCAGGATCCTGCCCTCATGGCTCTGTGAGCTGTGTTTTCAGTGCTTCCATGCAGTCTCCTGAGGTCTGGCCCATCCAAGGGCATTGCATGCAAACTCTCACTGAGCATCTGTCTGAGTGTCCAACAGGGTTAAAGCTCTCTCCATGAAGGCTGAAACCATATTTTTGATGTGTCTCCAGCCTGGAAGCACTGGCTGTTCCATCCTGCCGCCTCTCACCGGCCCTGGGGCTGCTCTGGCCAAGGTGAGGGCAGGACCCTCCAGCACTGGGAGCAGAGGGAACACTTCTAACATTAATCACAGAGTCCCAGAAAGGTTTGGGTTGGAAGAGACATCAATGCCCACCTTGTTCTACTCCCTGCCATGGGCAGGGATACCTTCCACTGTCCCAAGCTGCTCCAAGTCCCATCCAACCTGGCCTTGGACACTGCCAGGGATCCAGGGGCAGCCACCCCTCTGTCACAGGCACTGCTGCAGGTTTGCTGCTAAATTCAGTTGTTGTCTTCTCCTGACATGGAAGAGTTTCAGTTAAAGAGCTCAGACAGGCTGGGTTGGCATCATTACTGTGAGCTGGATTGCTGGAATCACAGACTGGTGTGGCTGGAGGGGGCCTTAAAGACCACCCAGTCCCAACACCCTGCCATGGCAGGGAGGGTAAATAGCCTGTGACTGCAGCCATGAGGAGCAGAATCTCCAGCCGGGCTTGGCATCGTATTTCAAAGGAGCTCCACTGTAAGGTGAAATATAAAATAAAAAAGGAAGGGGCAAGCAGTGTGCTCAGCTCCAGCCGTGCTGGGCCAGGGCTGCAGCAGCTCACGAGGTTTCACCCAGCCCAGACTGCAGGACCTTGATTCATGTTCGCATTTCGGGCTGCAGAAGCATCTTTCCGCCTCTGGTTGCAGCCAGAGCCGTGCTGCCGACTGACCCTGGAGCAGAGTCCCTGCAGGGGCACTGGGAAGGGCTCCTCCCTCGCCCCCGTGCTGTGCCCGGCCCCACTGCCCCTTCCAGCCTCCACAGGGGCCTGAGGGGGCTGGATAAAGCATTTTTTGCTTTTTGAAGGTTTCCATCCTGCTCCCCACAGGGTGTGCATCATCCTGCCCCTGCAAGGTACTGGGGACAGAGCTCCGGGCAAGGGATGTGTTTGTGTAGAGCCCCAGGGCAGCTCCTGGGCTTGCCCTGCCCCACAGCCCCTGCTTGCCCTGGGTCTGGTGGCTTTGATTTGGCCCCCGGGGTGGCTGCAGTGGCTCCGGGGCCGGGAGGGTCACAGGGTGGTCACAAGCAGCTGTGTTAAATCACATTTGCTTGATGAAGCTTTTTGAGCAAGTTATTTAATGAGTGATTGTCTTGCTCAGGGGGAAGTGCAGGCGGGCATCTTGTCACAGTGATTTGGTGGCACTGAGGTGTCACAGGGAGCCTGGCCACAGGCTTGTGGCTGAGTCCTCTGCCAGGGTTGTCACGTAGCTCCTCTTCTATAAGCTCAGGGTTTTCATCATACAGAATTATGTTACTCCAACGTTTTACTCTAGGAGTGATTATCTTGCTCGGGGAAATGAAATAAATCCCATATTTAAATGCATACTCTGTGGAGAGACTGTAACCCCTCCAAAGCTAAGCAGCTTGAGGTAAGATGCTCTGTGGGATGTGCCAGTGCAGAACAGGACTGTCCCTTTCTGTCCCCTTCCCTGGCCCACCCCGGTACCTCAGGGCACGGGCAGCCCTGGCAGTGGGGATGGTGACCAGGGCCTGGGCTCATCCCCAGGGCCAAGGCACAGCATTTGGCAGATCTGGCTGCAGTGGGAACTCTCCAGAGATGTACAGAACAGAGGTAAAAGGCACCTTGGAGTGCCTATGCCCAGCGAGGGGGTGTGAAACCATCAGAGAGGGGAACATTTCCAGGTTTGTCAGTCCGGCTTTGGGCTCTGAAACACAGAACAGGGCTCCAAAACCAAGTGGGTGCTACCACCAGTGCTCCAGCTGCATTCCCCGGGACCATGGAGACCCTGAGGATGTCCTGGATGCAAGGAGCACCTTGGTGTCAGTGCCCCCATGGCTTGTGCCCCCCGATGCCTCACTCTGCTGGGTTTGCTGGTGGTCTGCGATACTGACTCACTGATGAGGTGTCTGGAAACTCTCCAAGGGGTCCTGCTCCCCCCAAATCCCTGCCTGAGGGTGAGCCCAAGGAGACCCCTGACAGCTGGGAGTTGGTGGGTCTGCTGTGTGATTAACTTTTAATCCTCTTTGGGAAAATATCCTACAGTAACTGTCTTTGTTCGATTTAATGCTTTCCATCCTCAGAGGAATGTGCTGGGTACCTGTTCATGAGCCATCAGGAGAGGAGCTGCAGCGGGATCGGCAGAAGCTCTTCCCCTGTCACGGGGTGGTGGGTGGCCTCGGCTGGCTGCCAGCTGCCCCCCCAGCGCTCCCACACGCCCCCTCCTCAGCAGGATGGAGGGTGGGCACCGTGGTGTGCCCCCGCTGCAGGGCAGGGGTCAAAGCTCTGCCACCCTGAGCTCAAAGCAGGTTGTGATCCCCCAGCCAGCATTCCCAGTCCCCTCTGCCACTGCTCCTGCTCCACTTCTGGGTGCGTCGGGCAGGTCACTGCAGGAGGGTCCAGCCTGGGAGCTGCTCACACCCCAAGGGGACGGGGCCTGGGCCTGGCAGTGAGTGGGGGGTGGGCAGGAGGAGCTCCGGAGGTGCCCCCTCGTCCCAACCCCTCGGGCAGTCTGGGGCAGATGAAGGAGTGCGGCCCCCCGAACCATTTTTCAGGGCCTGCGCAAGGTGGAAAAGGGACCACGGGTGACCCTGCCCTCACCCACCTGCCCTGCCACACTCGGGCATCCTCTGCTGTGGGGCTGCACCCAGGGACACCCACTGCCTGTCCCTCCCCAGGGCCGCTCTGCTGGTGACAGTGATGGGCGGGGGTCTCCAAACCGCCCTGTCCCTGTCACCCTCCCACCGCTCCCGTGAGCAGCTCCGCAGCCTGGGGGTCCCCTGGGTGCCCAGAGCCAGCGCCACAGGAGAGGTGGCACCGGGCAGTGCCGGGCTCCGACCGCAGCCTCGGCCGCAGCCGGGGATGGGGATGGTTTGCTCTGCTGAGGGACGCTCTGGTTTTGCTCTGAAGCCTTTGCGCTGCGGCTCATTCCGCTGGCGATGCTGGGGGAGCGGGATTAACCCCGGCCCTGCTGCCAGCCGGGGGCTGCGGGCGGCGGCTCCGGGTGCCAAAACACGGGATTAACGTGTTAACTCCCTCACACACCGGGGCACAGCGATTTTCCTCCCCCTCCCCCTTATTTTTTTTTTTCCCTTTCCCCCATAATTAACCCATTTTAACACCGAATTGCTGCCCGCTACAGAAGACCTTGCTGAGCGATGCCGGCAGCGATTTTTGCGGGCGGATCTGCCTGAATCGCCTGCCTTCCCTCCGAGCACAAAGGAGGCCCGTCGTTCGCATCCTTCCCATCCTTCCCATCCTCCCCGCAGGCTCTGGCGGGGAGATCCCGGGGCCGCTGCGGAGCCGCTGCCAGCGCTCGGCGGGCTGCCATGGGTGGGAGGTAGCGCTGCTGCGCCTGGGCGAAGGACACCGATGGATGCTGCCGCTCCTTAGGGACGCGCTGGCGAGGGACGGGGCTCGGCTGTGCCTGCTCAGCACTTCGCGGTCCAGCGGCGCCGGAGCCAGCGCTCGCAGGATGCCCGCAGTGATTTAAAACCAGCGGCCGGGAGCCTGCAGCGAGACAGAGCGGCTGCGGAGCGATCACCATGAAGGAGCGGCGCTCCGGGAGCACCTGACTGGATGGATGCTTCTGGCTGAGCAGCAGCATCGCCGCGGAGAGCCCGGAGTGAGCCCGAAGCCGCTCGCGCGGTTGCCGTGGCAAGTTCGCGTTTCTCTGCCGCCGGCATCGCGGGCACGCAGCGCGGCTCTGCCGGAGCCCCCGGTGCTCGGGGAGTCCCAGGTCGGAGGTTTGCCGGCCGTGCTGGGCAGCTGCAGCCCGTGGGGGGCCGTGGGTCCGCCCGCCACCTGGCCGGGGCACCGCGGGCGCGATGCAAGTGTCCATCGCCTGCACAGACCACAACTTGAAGAGAAATGGTGAAGACAGGCTCATCAGCAAGCAGAACACCACCACCCCGAACGTAGTGAATGCAGCCCGGGCAAAATTTCGAACAGTGGCTATTATCGCTCGCAGTTTGGGGACATTCACCCCGCAGCACCACATTTCATTAAAAGAATCCACCGCAAAGCAAACGGGCATGAAATATAGGTATGGGCACGGTCTCGGTCTTTGTTCCCTTGCAGTGTAATAGCTCTTTACTTTGCCTGCCTGGATGCACCTGGTTTTGCAGAGGAGCTCTCTCCTCAGGTTATTAATAGATTTTTAAACTTGGGCGTAACGGGGAAGCTTTGGGGTGTTTATGTTTTTGCAGGCAAATGTGTTTGTGATTTTATACCAAAATCCCACTTGCTTGGGGAGATTCTATACAACGTCGTGAATCTGTGACAGTGGTGGTAAGATGGTTCCTATTAAGTGTTCAATATAACTAATATTGGTGCTAATGAGTAGAAAAATAAATTAGCAAATCATGCTTGGGGCTGGACAAGGAAAGTTGGTTTGCAGAGTGGAGCAGAGGCGTCTGCCTTGGGTATCAATCCACCGTGGGGGTGGCTCACGGACTTTTCACCTGGTTCACTTGGGGAAGATGAGATCAAAGCCAATTTTAGGCAAATGCAGAAAACAAAATCTCAGGCATTCTTATGGAATGCCTCCTGCCTCTCACAGGGTTTTATTCCTCCTAACCTAGGCAGGAAAAATAAGGAATGGCTGTGAGTTCAGTCCGAAGTGCTCGGTGTGGGCAGCTGATCAGCTTCTCTGTCCTGCCTTCGGCTGCGAGTGAGAAGGATTTGTGTGCCTTTGGTGCTGGCTTTTGCCTGTTCAGGGTGTCCCTTTCAGCCACTAATGGGTGACATTCGGACTGGGAGAAGGGAACAGCCTGGGATCTCTGCACCCCATGCCTGAGGTGGAGCTGCTGCTGGAGGAGGCAGCTGGCACTGGAGGGCTCCTTGGGCAGGCTGGGGGGCGTGGGGCTCCAGGCAGCTTCATCCTGCTGGTTCCCAGCACGTGGGATACCAGCCAGGGCTCCTATGCCACCAGACCTGCCCAGGGGAGCTGCAGGATGCAGTTTTGTGTTAATGCTGGGTTTGGGGTCCTGGGACGGCTGCAAAGCCACTCTGCGTTCAGCAGCCACTCTCGGATCCAGGGGTGCTGCAGCCAGTGCAGGGCGATCCTGCACCTCGGAAAATGTCAATATTAACTCTCCAGGAACTGTGCAGACTGGAGGCACGGTGGATGGGGTGCTCAGATGTAATTTTCTGTGCTTTGTGTGGATGGTTGATAAACGGCAGGGAGGCTTGGCCCGAGTGGAAGCCCGGCCTTTCCAGCTGCTTGTCCCTGTCCTTCAGCCATGACCAACTTTCAGCAGGGACGTTGCACCCTCCTGGCATGGTGCTGGCAGCAGAAGTCCTTCGTGAGCCTGTGGCCAGGGCAGAACTGCTGGTTAATAAATGTCTCCTGGAGCCAGGTCCCAGCCGGACGAGGGGCTGGGGGTGGCATGGCAGGGGCAGTGTCCAGGGGGATCCTGGCACGGGCAGTGTCCAGGGGGATCCCGGGTGCTGCGGTCCGGCCCCAGCCGTGGGGAGGGCGGTGTTTGGGGCGTGGCAGAGGGTCCTGTCCGAAAACAGGACACTCAAAATCAGTGAAACTTGTCCTTTAAGCACCTCCCCAGTGGAGCAGTGGCAGCCAGCAGCTCCTGTGACCCCTGACCCCTCTGGCAGCCCCATCCAAGCCATCGTGCCTCAGTTTCCCTGTAAGCTCATCTGTAGGAGACGAGTCTTTGATGGTGTCTCTGGGAGGCAGGACCTGCTCTCCAGCCATGCTCATGGGGTGTCTCTGGGAGGCAGGACCTGCTCCCCAGCCATGCTCGCTGGCTGCACGGGCACTGTGTGCTAATTGCCCGCAGTTATCCCCCGATTTCCCCGGGCTCCCGGCGGCGCTCTCCCCCAGGGAACCAGCACTCTGGGTAACCGCAATTCCTTGCTCCTGCAGCCTCCACAGTTGGGCCTTTGCGAGTCCTTTCTGCCTTATTCCTGGGTAAGGTTTGGAGAGTGAGGGTGGATTGTCCCAGCGGAGTTCTCACAGCCCCGGCACTCCGTCTGCCCCAGACCTGGGAATTGCACCAGGAATAGCAGCTCGTTGGCGACAAGGCTGAGGTTTTATCTTTATGACTAATCTCTGTTTCTTCTCGCAAATCGTTCCGTATGCAGAGCTGATTTCTCCCCCAAGAGGAGCAGCGCAGGGGAATTGGGAGGAAGAGCTGAGTAACCCTCGGGCTCAGCTGCGACGCTGCTGAGTCGCGATAACCTTTGGGTGGGAAGCGCCTACCAACCAGTGGAGCTGGAATTTCGCCTTCACCTTGGGACTGATTCCTCAGCCCGAGGGCAATCCAAAGCCAAAGGCTTTTCCCAACGGCTGCAACAATAATTCTGTAAAGTCCTCAGCTCCCTCACATTTGAACCTGAAGTCCTTCCCAATTCATTTTCTGCCTGACTTATGTCCTTGATGCTGAGCTCTGCAGCGTGAGCTGCTCCAAAGGCCACGACAGCCACGCTGGCCCTCGATTCACGCTAAAAATACCGAGAGCCGCCCCCCTGCGCCCCCGAGCGCTGCGCCGCCCCCGCGGCAGCGCTGCCCCGCAGCTCCCGCTCCGCTCCCGGGATGCTCCCGACCCCGGGCTGCCTCCCCCGGCTGCCAGGCGCTCCCGATCCGCTGGGATTATGTAAAAGGGAGAGACAGCGACTACGCCTGTGACAGGGGTGGGGGCGGGAGAGGAGCCAGCTCGGGGGCTTTTCACCAAATGACATGTTTCTGGCCCCGCTCCAGCTCAGGGACCGAATTGGAATATGAAAGGCAAAAGTTTACGGGAATAAATGCGTTCGCCGGGAAACAGCTGCAAATACGAGGACTCAGGTGCGTCCCCGCGACGCTCACCTGAGCAAACCTCGGCTCTGCCTTTGCAAAAAGAGCTTTGTGTTTGGCATCTTCCCTGCCGGGCTGTGGCAGGAGCCGGACAGGACTCCCCAGGCATCACCGCCGCTGTCACCGCCGGGCACAGCCTGGCTGCCTCCTCCTGCGGAAGGCGAACGGGCAGAGGACTACTCTCTTTTATCCTTTTAAATGCTCCAGTTCAGTCCCACTGGGGAGCCTGCCCAGATGCTCGGGGAGAATATCTGGGATCACTTCAAGCCTTTCTTTGAAAATGATGTAGTTGCAGCGTTTGGCTTGGAAAATTGCAATCTGCCGCACCGCTGCTGGAAACAAAGGATGTGGCTTTGCTTCCCTGAGATGATGCGCAGCAGGGAGGAGGGACGGCAGCCCGGGTCTCCACCTGCTTTGGACCGTGGAGACGTAACAGCCTGGGTTCTTCTCTCTCCTAATTTGCCGTATCTTCTTTAAAGTTCTTTTCAGTAAAATGGATCCAGCCCTGATCCTGGTGCTGGGGGTGGTTTGGGATGTGGTGCTGCTCCCACAGGGAACAACTTCTCAAAGTGAGACTGGCACCAGCCTTGCTGTTCTCAGACTTAAAATTACATAGTAGGAAGAAGTTTTTACAATGAGGCTGGTGAGGCCCTGGCACAGGGTGCCCAGAGCAGCTGGGGCTGCCCCTGGATCCCTGGCAGTGCCCAAGGCCAGGCTGGACACTGGGGCTTGGAGCAGCCTGGGACAGTGGAAGGTGTCCCTGCCCATGGCAGGGGTGGAATGGGTCTTTAAGGTCCCTTCCAGGCCAAGCCACTGTAGAATTCCCAGATTCTTTGATACCAGCCCCTTTCTATCACAGCTGCAGCAGTGCAAAGCCTTGCCCAGAGCGCCCCAGAGCGTGCTCCCAGGAGGAGGAACTGTGCCCAGGAGCGCCTGGAGCCAGGCTGGGATGGGAGCTGGGCTGGGATGGGAGCTGGGCTGTGCCTGGAGCTGGGCTGGGATGGGAGCTGGGCTGGGATGGGAGCTGGGCTGTGCCAGGCTCCGCCGCTGCGGGGCCGGTTCGGGGCCATCAGCAGTTCAGAAATAGCCCTTTGCCGAGCCCATGCCTGCGCATGGGCAATTTACAGAGCACAGCTATCTATTTGTGCTCATCCATAATTGATGGCGGCAGCTTTGACCATTAACTCCGGCGCGAGCCTCAACAAAAAATTTTATCTGCAAAGGCAAATGGGTGGAGTTCATATTCCACGGGGCCTGGGCAGCGTGAGGAGAGGCCGGGCACCATCCCCCAAGAGGAAACCCATCCTTCCCACCCAAAGGGGTGAGAATCTTCCGTCATTAGAGAAGTGTTGCTAACGTTTGTAAGATAAGAGCTGAAAAACAAGTGAGTAAAGGGGGAAGAAGGGAGGGCAGAAAACAGTTTCCCTCCCTAGCATGGTTTTCAAATCTGGGGCGAGCTGAGCATTTGGGGATGGTGAAGGTACAGGGAGGAATCTGTGGAAGTAAAGTTGCTGACATTGGAATTACGTAAAGGTGATCTGGGCAGATAAACCTTGACAAGTAAAGTTTGCTTTCTTCCTCATCCCCTGGGAAACAGGAGAGATTTAGAGGAGATTTTAGGAAGAAATTGTTCCCTGTGAGGGTGGGGAGGCCCTGGCACAGGGTGCCCAGAGCAGCTGTGGATCCCAAGTGCCCAAGGCCAGGCTGGACACTGGGGCTTGGAGCAGCCTGGGACAGTGGGAGGTGTCCCTGCCATGGCAGGGGTG
Organism: Corvus kubaryi; assembly: GCF_017639235.1. Taxonomy (NCBI): domain Eukaryota; kingdom Metazoa; phylum Chordata; class Aves; order Passeriformes; family Corvidae; genus Corvus; species Corvus kubaryi. Next base: position 20,523,770 of record NW_024581136.1, on the reverse strand, counting down.
GCACTGGATGGGCTTTAAGGTCCCTTCCAAACCTGGGATGATTCTATGATTCCATGGAACATCCCTCAGCTGTTCCCCCTCCTGGAGGGGTTCCTGGTGCAGCTGCCAAGCGCTGGCAGAGCAGGAGGAATCTCAGCCTGGGAGGGGCTGGAGCCCTGCAGGGCCCCCGGGTGTGAGCACCATCAGCATCCACCATCCCCGGCGGTTCCTTCCACAGCTTTGAACATGCCCGGGTCACCCACGGGCTGGAAGCAAGGATGATTTTATTAAAACACAAATTCCCTCTGTGGCATCGGGGTATTATTGCCGCTGGAATGGCCCTGCGAGGCACGCGGCGTCCTGGACTCTGTGCCACGGGCTTGGAGGAGGCCAAACCAACCCCAGCCTGATGGGTTGGGAAATGCACCCAGGTCACCTTGGGCTGCAGAATTCCTTTGGGAGTAGGAGTTGAGTCTTGTGCTTGCCAAGGGGTGTAAGTGGAAGCAGGTATTTCTTAGCAGTGTTCCAGGAGCTGTGTCTTCTTTTTCCCCACGTTTCTTTTTCCAAGCATTAACCATAATAACTACCTCACATATTTAGGAAACTGTGGTTTATTTAAGTCTTGCTGCAATTATGAGCAGTTTTAAACTCTCACATGCAAATGGTACAATTATTTTGATATCAAGCTCCATATTGTTTCAGTACTCTCCACATCAGGCTGACTTTTATGGCTCATCGCCTGATCTTCATTTTCTTGCTGCAAATTAAGACTAATCCAGTGAACAGAATGGATTTATGCTGAATTCACAATGCTTTTCCCCCCAGGACAGTAGCTTATAATGGCTACAAAGGAGGCAGGAATAACTCAAAAGGGAAGGAAAAGGAACCAGTTGAGTAAACACAATCTGCTGATTTGTGCTGCTTTCGCATTCCCAGTGGCTCCCCAGGAGTTTGCAGCTCCGAGGTGAGGCCGGGGCCTGGTGGGGTCTGGATTTCTCCCCTCTCATCACACTGCAGTGTTAAACCAGCATTAGGTTTGGACACACATTCATTTTCCAGCTGCACTCCGAATCCAGGGCAGTGCACGGGACCTGGCAGGGCACCCTCCTCCCTGGCTGCCGTCTTCGGTGCAGCCACTGCTGCCTCGGGGCTGGCTCTGTCATCCTCCAGCTCCTTCCAACCTCAGCGATTCCAGGATTCCGTGATAAATGAGGACTTTGCAGGTGCCCGGGCTGGTGTGAGCAGCGGAGATGGATCTCCTCTTCCAGGTGTCGGATAAAGCAAAGTTGGCTTTGCTTTGCAGTACCTGCCCAGCTGCTCTGGCTGCTCCCGGCTCTCCAGCGTGGCTTTGGCGCTGGAGCAGCGCTGCCCAGCCCTGTGCACATGCAGCCCAAGGGGTTTCTCCTGCCCAGCCCCTGGGCCGCCCTGGGGACAGCCCTGCCCGCAGTGCGGGTGGCACTGGGAGCAGCGGGCACGGCTCTGCAGGCGATGCCCCCCTTGTAATCCCGAGGGGGAGCGATGAGATGGGGAGGGCAGGACTGGATTCAAGGACAAGTGGTGCTCCAAGAGCATGACTCTCATGGTGCTCTGCTTAAGCGGAAGCAGAACGATGATATTTTAAGGAGGCTTTTAAATAATGCAGCGGAGCTGTGGGGGCTGAGCCACGGAGCCGCCCACAGCCACCCTGGCCGAGGGGCACGGGGAGGGCAAGGGCACGGAGCAGCCTGGCTGGGTGTCCCTGTCACCCGTGGGTGGGTGTCCCTGTCACACACGGTTGGATGTCCCTGTCACCCGTGGGTGGGTGTCCTGTCACCCGTGGATGACTCTCCCTGTCACCCACGGGTGGCTGTCCCCATCACCACTGCCACTCCCGTGCCCCCAGACCCGTGTGCCCTCTCTGGGCAGTGGCAGTGGGTGGCTGTCCCCTGTGTGGGGCACCTCTCTGGCTGGTGCTGGTGGCTGGAGCACGTCCCTGCCCCACGGCTGCTCAAACTCACCCCGCTCCACCCTCCTCCCAAACCCTTCCCTGCAGCCTGGTATTTTCCATCTCAAGGCTGCCTGACAACTTTAATGCTTAAATGGATGGGAGAGAAGCCGTCATGCAGGAACGCTGTAATTTAATTACTTGGGAAGTGCACAGTTTAAGACATTTAAAATGTATTATTTTAGCCTGGCTGCTTTGGCAAAATCCAATCAGAGTTTTGAGTGTGCTTATTTTTATTTCAGACTAACTCTACAAAACGCCTTCTGCAGAATGTGTTTGTTAAGAAATTAATTGTCTTTGAGGAAAGGAAAATGCTCTGGTGTGAGTGGGTGTGAGCCCAGAGGTCACAGCCAGGGTGACAAGTCTCTGCTGTGGCTCAGGGACTCTCCTCTGTGCCTGGGGCCCGGCGTGTGCCCAACGCTGTGGTGAGGAGGGACATGCCATGGACCTGTCCCCACAGCTGCTGCTCCAGCAGAGCTTCCCTTGCTTTAGTGTTTGGAAAACACCCAGCAAGGCGGGCTCTGGTGGCGTTGGGTGATGGGCGGATGTTGATGTAAGGTCAGTGGAGGGTCTGGATGTAAGGTCTGGGTCTGGGTCTGGATGGTGCGGAGGGGTAGATTTGGGTGCTGTGGCCTGTCCCGTGTCCCGGCCCTGTTCTTCAGGGTGTCCAGGCCATCCTTCCATCCCTCTGCAGGGATCAGCATTTGACTGGAGCCTTGGAAGGGGTTTGCTCCTGAACAAACCCATTTTAGAAGTTCACAGGATCCCAGAATGGTTTGGGTTGGAAGGGACCCTAAAGCCCATCTCATTCCCCCCCTCCTGCTGCTTCCCAGGGAGCCGCTGCCCTGGCAATCCAAGATGTGCTCCTCGAGGATCCAAATGTATAAGAAATTCTCCTCAGAGGGAAGCTGGAGCAGGTTTCTCCTTGGTTTTGGTGACAAGATGCAGGATTGGTGTGAGAGTCTATGCAGGGCCCCCAGCAGCTTAAATCCAGCTGGATGGAGCACACGTGGAGAGCCTCGGGTGCGATAGATGGGATGGTGCCTGTGCACGGGGGAGGAGAGCGGGGCTGGGGCTGTTGGATCTCCTGAGGGAGCTCCTGAGATCACCAGGAGAACGTGCCCTCTACGTAAACAAGCTGCTTTGGAGATATTTTGAGGATGAAGTCATAAAAATTTTATGGCATACCTATATTTTCCTTTTGGCATTGAATTTGCCATAAAAGCCGACACAGAAAAGCAGCTTCAGCTGTGCTGGCTGTGAAACTGCTGCAGCTGCTTCTCGGAGCCGTCAAATCAGCCCACAACGGGCTGGGTTGGAAGGGACCTTAAAGCCCATCCCCTTCCACCCCCTGCCGTGGGAAGGGATAGTTTCCACTATCCCAGGCTGCTCCAAGCCCTGTCCAACCTGGCAATTTCTGCCCGATATCCCATCTATCCCTGCCCTCTGGCAGTGGGAAGCCATTCCCTCTTATCCTGTCACTCCAGGCCCTTGTTCAGCAATACTTAAAATCTTTCAAAAAACGTATTTTCTCTGTCAAAAAGCAGAAGTCCAGCACAGTAATCAAAACATAAATTCCATTTTTTTCCCCAGTGGTTTCCCTACCTCAGGCTGCTTATTTTTATAATAATTCCTGCAAAATGCTGTTACCTGAATGTTGTTGCAAGGATAAATTGCCCCTCCAAAGTGAAGTCTCCCCTTCCTGGGCCATCCCTGCTGTGGGTGCTTCCAGATGTAGATGGGATGGAACTGCCCTGGGCTGTGCTGAGAGCCCAGAGTTATCCTGGGACTGCTCAGATTCCTTCCCCTTCCCCAGCCTCAGGATTGTGTCAGAACCAGCCTCTCTTGCCTGTGGAGAAAGCACCTATTTTCCAGTTCCAGCTTATTCACCCACTTCAGCTCAGTGACCAATACTTTCCAAGGTGGGTCAAGGGGTGGGGAAGGCAAACCCCTTGACAGGCTTTTACTGTTTTTATTTTGCCTCTTTGAGTGTGAGGTGGCACCAAAAGGAGGGAAAATGGCATTTGTAATGCTCAGCCCTGTGGGGTTTGTTGGCTGTGCCCTCTGCACACAGGCACGACTCAGATACTGACTCCAAAGCGTGGGATGTGCGGTCAGTGGGACAGGGGCAGGACGTGTCCCAGGCTGCTGGCTCTGTGTGCATCCCCCAGTAGCACCACGGGGCTGGGGACCGCCGTGGGATGATGGGGGGCTGCGGATCCCGCCGCGCACAGATGGGATGGAGCTCTCCCTGTTCCTTTTATTCCTGGAAATAACTTGACTCCATCAAGTTTTTTTGCACGGATAACGTAATTCCCTCAGACATTTGAAATCCCACACTTTAAAAGCCTGGCTGCAGGATGACAAAGAGTTTTTCTCTGGCTGCCGGGGTCGGACGGTGACGAAGCGCGGCGGGGGCTGCGCTGGGATGGGGCCCTCCAGCAGGAGTTGTTCCCCTGGGAACGCCGCTGCCAGCGCTGCCCCCGCTGCGGTGTCCCCACCTGGTGACCCAGCAGCTGCCACAGCTGTGGCCAAGGGGCTGCCTGGGCAGGTGTGCCCAGCTGGGCGATGGCTCCGTGCCCGGCCGGAGGGGTCAGGGTGGCCACAGGCCCGCGGCCGGCGCGGGCAGGGCCGAGCACCCGTCAGGGCTGCGCTGGGCCAGGCCCATCTCCTCTGCCTTATCTACATTTTAATGCGTCATCTGCAACTTCTGTGGGGATGCAGCCAAGAAAAACGCTGGGGAATTTCAGCTGAGGCGACCACCTACGCAGCCGGTGGCCCTACGAGTACGGGAGAGGAGTTGGGAAGTGAGAAGGGAGCCAGGGAACGGGGGCTGGACACCCTTCAGGCACCTGCTTGTCCCCTGTGCCATCCCTGCCTGGGCTGGCTGCCCCTCCTGCGGCCCAGCTGGGTTGCCACTGCCCAGGAGCCACCTCCTGCCTTCCCCAGCCCATCAGGACTGCCCTGTTTGGCTCTGCAGTTATTCCAGGAGTAGCAGGTTTCTTTCCTATTTTGTATCACTGACCTAATCCTGAATATCACTGCTCTGTGCTGCAGGACCTGCATGGTGAGGACTGTGCACAGGGAGACACCTGGGACTGTGTCATGGACTGGAAGTGTGCCAGGCCAGGCTGGATGGGGCTTGGAGCAGCCTGGCATAGTGGAAGGTGTCCTGCCCATGGCAGGGGCGGAATGGGATAATCTTTAGGGTCCCTTCCAACCCAAACCGTTCTGGGGTTCTATGATCCATCTCCTCCTACCCTGGCACAGCAGGGAAGCAGCGTTGCTCCAGGAGCACCTTCACTGCTACCGAAGCACGTGGTCCAAATCAGACTCTCTTTTATTTCTGTAACAGGTAGGAGATCACAAAGCAGTTTGCCGAGCAGCAAACACGAGCACAGTCACACAGCGCAGGTGTCAGATTGAATGCCAGAGCAAAGCGAAGGATGCACGTGCTCAAGCAAGGGAAGAAATCTGTGTTTTCAGCTTGCACAAGTTGGGCCACCTACGCTGGTCCAGCTGCTGCAGCTTGGCATGGTTATCTGTGCTTGTCATCAGTTGAGAATAGAGGTAAAAAATTCCTGAGAGTTGATGCTTTGCGTAAATACCTGAACTTCATCGGGAAGCACTTGGACAATGCTCTCAGGGAGGCACAGGGTGGGACTGCTGGGGTGCCTGTGCAGGGCCAGGAGCTGGTCTGGATGATCCTTGGGAGGCCCTTCCAGCTCAGGACGTTCTGTGATTCTGACTCTCTGTCTTTGCTGCAGGTTTATGGTCTGAACCTGTCTTGACTTCTGTCCCCACACGGAGCCTTTGCTGAGACATGCTGCCTTGGTCTGAGCACCAAAGGTCCCAGGGCCATGGGCTGCTGTGGGGACGAGGTGACACTGTGGGGATGAGGTGACACTGTGGGCACGAGGTGACACTGTGGGGATGAGGTGATGCTGTGAGGATGAAGTGACGCTCTGGGGATGAGGTGACGCTGTGGGGATGAGGTGACACTGTGGGGATGAGGTGACACTGTGAGGATGAGGTGACACTGTGAGGATGAGGTGATGCTGTGAGGATGAAGTGATGCTCTGGGGATGAGGTGACGCTGTGGGGATGAGGTGATACTGTGGGGATGAGGTGACGCTGTGGGGATGAGGTGATACTGTGGGCACATCTCAGCTGGGCCGTTTCTCATGGATGGTAGGGAGCAGTTTGGGTTGTATTAGGGTGAAACAGGTTCCATTTAGAAACAGGGAGTATTTCTGAGGGACAAGCAGGAAGGTGGGTTGTGCCAGGGCAAGGAAAGCTGCTCAGCAGGGTTTGGTCAAACCCACCCTTTTTATTTCCATTAGTGAAGGTTTTAACCCCGTCCTCACTAAACCATTTCTCCCCAGCAGTGACCACTTTCTGTGGCATCCCCCCAAGCACTGGAGTGCTGTGATTTGTCCCTGCCCGAGGTGCTGCGGGTGTCCCAGGGCACTCAGACCCCCCTCACCCCGCATCCGTGCGGTGCAGAAGGGTTTGAAGTCCCTGAACCAGCCCAAAGCTGCGGCTCTGCTCGCTGCAATCACCGCGGCTGCGGGCGGTAATTTAGTGCGAACTGCTGTGCGTGCTGGGAAGCGTTTTGTTCCCAAAATGAGAGACAGAAAGCATTATTTGCCTCTCCTGCCACCCACGGCACTCAGAGACACTCTCCTGCCACCGGAGCCTGGCCCAGGGACAGCTCCTGGTTGCCCGAGCTGCGCTGGGCTCGCGGAGCCGAGGGAGACAAACGGAGCCCAGCCCTGGGAGCAGGAAACCACCCAAGTTAATGAAAGGCGAGAATTAGCACCTCCATCGGGCGAGCCTGAGCCCCATGAATCGTGACAAATGGATGTGCTGGAGGTGTCAGGACGAGCTGAGAGCTTAGCATCTTCCGGGACGTGCAGGGGGCTCGTAAAAAACAGGGAGAGCAACTTTTTAACGCAGGCATGTAGTGATAGGGCACGGGGGAACAGTTTTAAGCAAAAAGAGGAGAGATTTAGATTAGATGTTAGGAAGAAATTCTTTACTCAGAGGGTGGTGAAGCCCTGGCAGGCTGTCCAGAGAAGCTGGAAGTGTCCAAGGCCAGGTTGGATGGGGCTTGGAGGAACCTGGGGTAGTGGCAGGTGTCCCTGCCCATGGGAGGGGGTGGGACTGGATGGGCTTTAATGTCCCTCCAACCCAAACCCTTCTGGGATTCAGGGATTCTGTTATTTTCCCCTGCAGGAGGCAGGAATGGGGTTGGGGCCAAGGCCAAGCCAGGTGTCACGGTCCCTACTCCACAGGTGGCAGGTGAGGGCCATCGGATGAGCTTCAGCGGGAGAGGGAGATGGGGAGGGTCTCTGCTTTCATCAGGATTTTGGTGTCTCTTGAAACAGCCTCTTTTTTTTCAGGGAATAAATTACATATTTTATTCATTTTCTGCACAGAAAGGAGCGGTTCTGGAGCCCTGATGGGGATGTTTCTAAGCAACGTTGTTTTCCCACCACCAGTGTCAGGAGCAGTGACTTTTTTACTTTTTTTTTTTCATATTTTTGTAGCAATAAGACAAACTCTCTGCAGTTTATAACAGGAAACCCGTGCCATGATCTCCTCGGTTTGGCTGTGTCCCCCACCTCTGAGGGGGTGTGTGGGGGGTCCCCTGGGGGTCACCTACCCCAGGCTGCTGCGCTGGGACCGTCCCCGCGGGTTTGTATTTTGGTAGAGTTTGGCTGCCGTGGGCACAACCAGGGACACAGGGCAATGAAACCAGGCTTGGAACAAGCCAAAAGCAGCTTTATCTGAATTCTGTGGAGCTCTCCCAAGCCTGGTGATTCTTCTGTGGGTGTGGACTCGAAAATGTTTTAGTCATTGTATGTGTTATTGCAGAGATTTTATTTAAAACTTCTGTTTTTCCATGGGGAAAAAAAAAAACCTCTCTCTCCTTGTCTGTCTCATTTCTGATAGACAGAGAGATGGATGGGTGAATAAAGAATGGATGGGGAGATGGATGGATGGATAGATGGATTAATAGATAGATAGGCAGATAGAAGGGTGGGTGGATGGATGGATGGATGGATGGATGGATGGATGGATGGATGGATGG
>NW_024581136.1:20491441-20515700 GCF_017639235.1 Corvus kubaryi | reverse complement strand
TGGATGGATGGATGGATGGATGGATGGATGGATGGATGGATGGATGGATGGATGGATAAATAAATAGAAAGATAGATGGCTGGATAGATGTATAGATAAACAGGCAGATGGATGGATACACAGGCAAATAGGATGGTTGTCCTGCTCCCTTCCAGCTGGGAATACTGGAAGGGAAGGTTTGGGCTGATTTAGGGGGGTGTTAATTGATGTGGCCAAACCCAAACTCTCCCTGGGCCAGAGAAGGGCAGAAGGGAAGCAAATCCCCACCTGGATAAACGGGATGGATTGTGCTGTAATTGCTTTGTCCCTGAAGGACAGAGGAGCCAGTCGTAGGTTAACGAGGTAATTAAGCAGCACAGGTGTCTCAGGCCATAAATCTCTGCCAGGGAAGGGGTGGGTGTTGGTGGTGTTTCTGTGGGGGGGGTTTGTACTGCTTTCCCAGCACCCTGTGATCCAGAGGTGTGTGGTAGTTTAATGGGGATGGTTTTCCTGCAGGGGGGACCTGCCCTTCCCCACTGCTGCCTGAAGGCAGAGGGGTTTGCCCTGTGCCTGGGCTGGCTGCTGGGGCTGCTCCCGGGTGCCTCAGCCCAGTGTTACAGAGCACTCACTGCCACTGATGGGCTCTCACCCATACCCCTGCTGCAGGATTAATTACAACTGGACAATTACTATTGCTTTCTGCTCCGTGCCACAGCAGACAGCCCCATTCTTGCCATGTAGCACCCTTTGTGGGGATGTTTTACCCCACTTTTTCCCCTTTGCTTTATTTGAGCAGCCCCTTGGCTCAGACCCCGGGCCCAGCAGTGCCGGTGTCCCACCGCAGGGCTCTGCTGGGCACGTGGCCTCAGCAGTGGGTGGTCACAGAAACGTTGCCACATTGGGCTTTTTCTCCTAAATCCTCTCTTTGTCTCTGTCTGCCAGAACTGAGCCTCATCCTCCCCATGGCTCGCTGCTCTCCAGTCCTCCTCTCCTTTCTCCTGGCTCCCCAGGATCCCTGTGCCTGCTTCCCTGGGAGCTCTCTGCTCTGGGCTCATCCCACATCTGTATGTACATATATAAATTACACATTCCTTTAGCTCTCCTTCAGTTCTGCCTGCACAGTCAGCCCTCACCCTTCCCAGGGAATAATTCAACTCCAAATTCCCATAAAACCCATGCAGGAGGCATGGGGTGAGGGAAGAGGCAAAAGGAGGACTGGGAATTTTCCATGTCTTCCACGAGCCTCGCTGCTGCCCTGTGTTGAAGGAAGTTTAGGCTGGGACTAAGCTGGGCACTGCTGGTTTAAGGCAGGATTCTGAGCAGCATCCACTTCCCAGGAGCAAGGGAGGGTGAAACCCAATCCCAGGGGATTTTTCCTTGTAATGTGGCCCTGTGGGAAGATAAGACTGTGTGTAATGTTAACTTTAGTTAAAAGAGTCTTGAAAACCTGTGATATTTCCCCCCTTCTTTTTGCTGTCAGGTTTTATCCCAGATGTACTGCTGCAGGATGTGTTAGTCCTCCCTTTCCCTTTGTGTCACTTTTTGACATCCTGGTGTTGAACCATGGGGTTCTTGAAGCCAAAAATTGTCACCTTGACCTTTTGTGTGCATGTTGGGCCCTGGTGCTTTCTTTGGACACAGACGGGGCTCTCCTTACCCAGCACTCCCACCTGAATGCATCTCTGTCCTGTTTTCCTTGTTCTGCCCATCATCTGCTTGCAGTTAAGAGACTAACCAGCAAAATGATGGGTTTTCCCCCAGATTTGAGGAGCTGGAGGCTTTTGCAGCCCTGAGTGTGTCCTCAGGGCTGGATCTGCTGCCTCCCTGTCCTGCACCGAGTGGTGTCAGCCCCTGAGCCCATTACATTTAATAAAACAATTAACTCGGGCTTATTCAGCTCTGCAGCAGAACCGAAGTGTCTCTTCTGAGCATTTCCTCCATGTGTGAAGGACTCGGTGCTGTGGTGGGTTTGGGTTGTGGTTTTCCTCTGAGCAGCCAGGGTGGGCTGTGGGGAGCCAGGTGTGGTCCCCAGCCGGGCTGAGCTGCTGATAAGGAGCTGTGTTATCTGCTAGAAACGAGGAAAATGGGAATGAGTCACGGGGGCAGGGAGAATCAGAGCCTTTGAGCCCCAGGGATGTGATACCTGCTGCCCAGGCAGGGGCTTTCCCCTTGGCTGCAGGCTGGGAAGGGCTGGCAGCAGCTGAGCAAAGTTTTCCAGGTCTCTGTGCTGCTGGAGCGGCCCCTGCAGCCGCGGAGCTGGTGCCCAGCTGGGACACTGCCCACCAGGCCAAAACCTGAGCTCATCCCAGGGAAAATCCCTGCAAGCACTGGGCACGGAGGCTCTGAGCCTGCGGGTGATGGAGGAGGATGAGGAAGGAGCGGGCACGGATGTGGCAGGAGAAGCACGGCTGTGACTCTCGTTGCAGACCTGCTGTGTGGCGGGGGGGTGGCCAGCCCTGCGGCTGCACCATCCAGAGGGTCCTGTCCGGCAGGAGGGTGCCATCCATTCCCGCTGTCCGTGGGCTGTGCTGACACCTCCTTCCCAGCCTTTTCCCTGCCGCTGGCACGTGTGTCTGGCTGGATCTGGCGGCAGCTCCCGGGGATGCTGCCCCGGCACCCCGGAGAGCTCCTGCCCCACGCCCGCAGGATCCCTCGGGAATGACGTGCCGCGCTTGGAAAAGCCTAGTCAAGGGAAATGTCAGCGCTGCCCGACGCTGTTGTGGTGGCTCGGGGTATTTTTAACAGCGTGCCAGGGCCCCAGGCTGTGCTTGCCGTGATTCACAGCCTCTCTCCGCGCTCGCCAATCTGGCACAGCCGCTGGTGCTGCGAGGACGTGGTGCCGGCCCCGGCTCCTGCTGTGCAGGGAAAATGTCACCCTTGGATCCTGCCAGCGAGGCAGAGCCGAGCTAAACCCACCTGCAGAGCTGGGCTCTGGGCGGGGCTGAAGTCCCCTCGGCTTTCGCTGTCCCCTGTTCGGTGCCGGGCACCAGGACAGGAGAGCACGGACGCTGCACTCACCTGTCCCAAGGCTGCTCCCTGGGGAAGGAGACTGCAAAGATTTGCAGTTAAGCTGAAAATACATCTTAGAGCTACAAACAGCAGAAAGGCTGGGGTGTCTCTTCTCTCCACGAAGTAAACCAGTGCCCTGTGGCTCTGTGTGCTGAGGGGGCTGTGACTGTCCTGCCTTGGAGGTTTGTGTGAGCTGGGTCACCTCAGCGAGGTTTGTACAGCTCCACTGTGTGCACTGAGAGGGGCTGCCCCATTGTCTGCCCCAAAACCTCTCCTTCCTGCCCCTTCCCCCCCCCCATCCCATCCCCTATGAGGCCTCTCCAGTGGCCAGGCTGTGCTGTAGCCCAGCTTTGGGCACACACCAGCATGATGCTGTTTGGCTTTGGACTCTGCCTTTGAAAGAACCCAGAGCTGAGGTGTTGAACACCTTCAGGCCTTGCTTGTGGTGCAACTGTGGGGAAAAGGGCAAGGAAAAGGAGGCAGTTCCAGACTGGGAGGCAGGAGCTGTGCGAAGGGGACCAGGGTGGCTGTGGGGATGGGGCACAGCAGCGGATAAACTCTGGGTGCTCTCTGGGTGCTGTGGGTTGGGCAGTGATTTGTGGGAGCAGAATCATTGCTCCACATCTGCAGAGCATAGGGGACTCCCAGCAGGAGAAGCATGATTGCTGTGCTGATGAAAAACCAGGAAAGGAGGCATCAGAGCTGACTTTTAATCAGCTGCTTTGGCCGGGCAAAGCGATCCTCAGAGACCGGAGGCTCCTGCTTGGTCCTCTCTGATGGCTGCTCCACCCCTTGGCTGCACTGGCTTCCAACTGGAATTTTCCTTCTGGAAGAGTGATTCAATAGCAGCAGGATAACCCCGGGAGCAGTGGCAGTGCCGGGTGTTTGGGAGGCAGAGCTGGGGCTCAGGGATGGAATGACACCCTTGGGACCTGAACAGCAGCAAAGGGCTCTGCTGGCCTGGGTCTGGGTGTCAGGGACACCGCTGGGGGATGCTCGGGGCTGGCTGGGGACGGGGACCCATCTCCCACCCTGGTGTTGGCAAGTGCTGAGCAGAGACCGGTGACCAGGGCAGCAGGCATGTGCACAGGCTGATAATTGCTGTCCAAAAATCAGTCATGGAATGGTTTGGGTTGGAAGGGAAACTCAACACCATCCAATTCCATCCCCTGCCATGGGCAGGGACACCTCCCACTGTCCCAGGCTGCTCCCAGCCCCAATGTCCAGCCTGGCCTTGGGCACTGCCAGGGATCCAGGGGCAGCCCCAGCTGCTCTGGGCACCCTGTGCCAGGGCCTGCCCACCCTGAGGAATTCCTTCCCAATATCCCACCCATCCCTGCCCTCTGGCAGTGGGAAGCCATTCCCCCTTGTCCCAGGTCCCTCTCCCTTTAGCCCAGAACCTTCTCTCCTCCAGGTGAACACCCCGAGCTGCCTGGCACAGGCACTCCAGCAGTTTTTCCAGGAGGATGCTCAGCCGTGCATGGCCAGAGCAGGTGCTCCCAACGAACTGGGATGTGCTCCCAACGAACTGGGATGTGCTCCCAGTGAACTGGGATGTGCTCCCAATGAACTGGGATTTGCTCCCATCACTGTTCCCAACACCTTCTAAGCCCCACTCCCAGCACAGCCATGCTCAGGGATCTGTGGGGCTGCTGCCAGTTCAGCTGCAGGGACGGAGCTGGTTCATTGTCTCAGAGCCTGGAATTAGTGCAGTGGAAGCTCAAAGAGCTTTTACTGCCCCGTTACTTAGAGACAGCCCATTGATTTCACTTGGCAATTGTGCAGCTGCAGGCACGTGTCTGTGTGTCTGTCTGTGTGTGTCTGATACATCTCCGTATGCATCCACCTGGGCGCTGCAAAATCGCTGAAAATGTGGATTATACCCAACTATTTCCTTGGTGGGTTTTTGTATTTTTGTGGGGTTTTTGTTGGTTTGTTTCTTCTGTTCTGGGAGGCAGAGGAGAAGCAGGTCTTGAGTGACAAATTCCAGACAAATTCCTGCTCTGCTGGAGGAAGCAGTGCTGGGCTCAGGGAGCTCTTACACAGCCCGAGGTCCGTGCTGGGGCCCAGGCACCCCAGAGTGACCAGCTCACAGCTGGTGTGGTGGCTCCCCGTGCTGCTGTGGCCTCGGTGCTCTCCTGTTCCTGTGTGGCCGAGGGCGGTTCCCAGGGATGCGAGCACACCTGGGGATGTCTCCAGGCTGGTCCGTGGCTTCAGGAATTCTCCTGCCCAGTGGCCTCCCAGCTCCCCGTGCAGGAGGGATCTTGCCCTGCAGGGATTTGGCATTTCCAACATTGGCTCCCACCGTCAATGTTCCAAATATCCAGGTCAGGTGTGTGCTGAGCAAATGGCAGAGCTCTGGAAATCCAAACACAACATTTCTGCCCGGATTTGTTGGCTGAGCAGACTCTTCACAGAGCTGGGTATTGCTCCCTGGAGCAAATCCCGATGTGTTTTACCCCAAAAAACCCCTGGAGTGGGGAGGCACCAGCCCTGGTGTGGCTTTGTGGCACAGGGGAGCTGTGGGGAAGGACAGGACAGTCATTGGGGTCTGAGCTCAGACCCCAGTGCCGGGGTGGTGAATCCTACAAATGCGGGGAAGCACCACAGGGATTCACTCACTGTGTGTCCATACATGTACATTTATATAGGTATTTATACAAAAGGGTGTTTGGAGGGGATCTGTACTTGCATGCAGATAGTGGCAATACGTGTGTGTGATTAAAAAGGGGTGTACACAAAGGGTATGTGCATGAATACACCGATTTAAAGGGGGGTGTGTGTGTGTTTATGTGTAAAGGATGTGCACATAGCTAAGGGGTGTGTATAAAGAATATATATGTGCAGATCTATCTATAAAGGGTGTATGTGTAGATATATATTTATATTTATGTGGAGAGAGGAGTTCATGGCTGAGCTGTGCCCACAGAGCCAGACTTTGAAAAGCAAAGAACAATGAGAAATAGGATTTAAAACCCCCTCTCCTATAAAATAATTGGAATCTGTGTGGGAATGAACAGCAGCACTTGACTCCAAGGAGCATTACGGGGTGGGTGGGCTGTGTCCAGAAGGAATTCGGAGATCCCAGTCCCAAGGATCTGGAATTGTGGAATTCCTGCCCACCGTGCTGCAACTCTGGGGCTTTGCCTTTGAACCTCCCAGGGGTTCCAGTGGTGCTGGGGAGGATGGGCATCGTTTGTGCAGTTATGGGCATGGATGGGTTTGGTGGGCAGGGTCCAGCTGTGCTTGCTCTCAAAAGACTGGGAAGAAATAAAAAGGGAGGAAAAATAGAAAAGGAATAAAGAAGAAAAAATAGAACAGAAAAAAAAAAACGAGGTCAGTGCCTGCCCCAGCTGTGCTGTGAGCCTGGGGGCTCGTGGCGCTGGAGATGCAGCTGCAGCTTTTCAAACAGACCTGCAGGTCAAGTTCCTGTGCCTCCCAGCATCTTAAATTCCCATTAGCAGCACTAAATTTTGGGTGCAGCAGTGCATTAAGGGGTTCTGGAGGGGTGGGAGGATGGGCACTCCTGCCCCAAGGTCTGGCTGGAGTTGGGCTGGTCCTCCTGCCCCTCCCAGGGATGCTCCAGTGGGAAATTGTGCCAGAGGAATGAACACCTGAAACAGCCAGGGAATCCAGTGTGGAAAAATGGGACGAGCTGAAAGCACAGGGCACAACCTGGGGTGTTTTGTCCAACCCCTTCCCTGACCCTGCCCCGGGGCCAGCAGGGCTTTTTCTTCTGTTTTATTTTATTTGGCTTCAAATAACTCACCAGGAGCTGCAAAGAGCTCAGGGACTGTTTGAGGTGCTCTGCAGCAGAAGGCAGACGGGTGGTCAGTAATTTACACCTTGATCCTGCCCCGTGGCAGGGGGTGGAACGGGATGAGCTGGGAGGTCCTTCCCACCCAAACCGCTCTGGGATTCTGTGGAAGTGCGGGGAATGTTTGTGCCTGATTTGTGGGACCCCAGATGGTGTTGGATGTGAGGTACAGCTGAGTGTATCTGGGTTTATTCCCAGCCCTGAGCACTCAGGGAGGAGGATGGCAGCACATCCCCCCTTGCCCAGCGTGGGTGCTCAGATCCCACTGTGGGGGATCTGCCCCTTTGGGAGGAAAACACAGGATCTGGACAAAAGCAGTGGCTTGTCTTCTCCAGCTGCTGGCTTCCCATGGGGTTGATCTCTGTGTGCCTTGAGGGCTGAACTGTATTTTCTAATTATTTTCTTTTCCTTCCAGAAACCTCGGAAAGTCCGGGCTGAGAGTGTCGTGCCTCGGGTTGGGTGAGTACCTCTGGCCTCTTCCGCAGCCCAGCACTCCGGGGGAGCTGTGTGAGGGTTTGGGGTGTGAAACCCTCTGCTGTGCCCGCTCCCTGTGAGGGGCAGCCTGCGGGGATCCCGTGTGGGTGTCCCCAGGAGCCCCGAGTGCCGGCCGGGGCTCAGAGATGTGCCCGGGCTGGGGCAGAGCTCCGCTTTGTTTCATCCGCCCTGTGCCTCGTTATCCCCGCTCCACGCCGACTCCAGCACCACGGAATGCCTTAGGAATGCCTTACCAATATTTCATCCCCTCCGTGTTTTCTCTCTCAGGAGGGGCAGCTGCGGGCACTGCTCAGCTCGTGTGAGCTCCATGGAGAGCTCCTGCTGGCTTTGCTCAGGCCAGAAACGCCCTGATGGGGCTCTGTGCCTGAAATACAGAGATCTGTGTTTTGTCCCCAGGGCTGTGGGGAGGAGGAGGCTGTTTGCTCACTGTGAGCTCCTTCCCACAGTGCCAGGCTGAGCATCAGGAGTGTGAAGCCCCCAGGATGTGCAGGAACCCCCCCAGGGATGGATGCTCTGGGCTGCCAGAGCCTCTCCAGCCCCGTTCCTTGTTCCTGGGAGGTCAGAGGTGCTGCCACAGGGAGGTGGAGGCTCCACTTTAGGTTGCTTGAAGAACCACTGAGAAAGGCATCAGCAAACCCAGGTTTAATACAAATTTATAAAATCATAGAGTTTGATGGCAGAGTTTATTTCATTGCTACACAGACAGAGCACTTGAGGGAAAATCAGGTTAAAATCAGTGTGCAGTGATTTAAGGGGATGCTGGCACACAGAAGGGTGGGGATGCAGAGGGGGAAGGAGACCCTCCTGTTGAGTCCTGGGGTTCAGAGCAGCCCCGGTGCCAAACTCAGCCTCAGACGGGATCAGTGCTTTAGGTCTGAAAGATTTAGCAATGCCTGATCAACACAACAATAGCGGGGCTTAATCAGTCGACTAATTTAACATTTATAAAGTGACTCAATAGGATTTGCTATAAGCACAACAGTAGCTTAATTATGAATCTAAGCTAATTATGAATCTGAGATGGCAACATTCATGCTACACTTACTCAGAGTATTTAAATCAATTAATGTACACACAGATCCAAGGAGCCTGTACCAAGCCATAAACCTGTGGAGCACTTCAGGGAAACACTGCTGTCTGTAGACTCACAACCTATGGCATGCTTGGCTTTAGTCATCAGGAGATTTCCATCCTGGATGCAATTTGGCTTGGTAGTTACTGGAATTTTCCCTGAGAATCCCAATAATAATATTATTTAACAATTACATTATTATTAGGTCAGAGCAACCTGGTCTAGTGGGAAGTGGCCCTGTCCAAGCCGGGGCTGGAATGGGATGAGCTTTGAAGTTCTTCCAACCCAAACCATTCCATGGTTCTGTGATTATTCTGCTCGGGCTGTTCAGACAGAAAAATAAGGTCTTGGTGCTGTTTGTTGGAAAACAGGAGCACAAATTCTGAGAGCAGAGAGGGTTTGGGATAAGTTTGGGAGGGTTACCTGCCCAGGTGCCATTGGTGAGGGCTGAGCATTCCCAGGGTCCGAGGTGGGCGAGGAGGTGCCGCTGCCTTGGAGCAGGTGAGGACCTGGGCTCTGCCTGATCCTTCCAGCCCCATCCCTGCCAGGGCTGGCTGCTCACAAGGCAGGTGTCAGCCCATTTTTCCAACATTCTCTGGAATTTGATTTTAAACTGGAGGGAATTGTGAAAGTCACCCTGTACCACAAGTCGGAGAAACAAGGCCCCTTCTGCCAAGAGCTCTTCTGGTTAAAATAGCCCCAGCCTTGGAAAGGACTTGTCTTGTCTGTGCAGAGGTTTTATTTATCAGCCTCACAGCTTCCCCAAGTGCTGCTCTGTTGTGGTGGAGGAGAAAAGCCGCGGGAAGGAAGTAGCAGCAGGAAAAGATAAAAACAATTTTGCAGAGCTTTCCGTTGATTTCAAGCGGGTGGAACTGCAGCAGCATCTAAATATACTGAGCCTTTGTGAGTGCAGCTGTGCAGGGAACAGGGGGGCTGGGGAGGCTGCTGGGCACCTCCTCCTGCTCCAGCACAGCGAGCCCTGCAGCCCCTGCCCTGTGGGCAGGAATCAGGGAGAGGGGAGCTGGAACGCCTGAAACCCAGAAATTCCCTGGGATGTGCAGGTATTTCTCCTGCAGCACAGCACCTTTTGTTTTGGGTTGGAAGGGCCTTAAAGCCCGTCCTGCTCTCTTCCCTTCCACTGTCCCAGGCTGCTCCCAGCCCCATCCAGCCTGGCCTTGGGCACTGCCAGGGATCCAGGGGCAGCCACAGCTGCTCTGGGCACCCTGTGCCAGGGCCTGCCCACCCTCACAGGGAGTAACTTCTCGCCAATATCTGATCTGAATCTCCTCTCTTTCAGTTTAAAACCATCCCCCTTGTCCCACTGTTCCCTCTGCAGATCCATCAGGTGTCTGTTCCGAGTGCTGCTGTATCTGACTTTCCTAAGTGGCTTCTCTCTTGCAGTTCCCCAATAGATAAATGTGTTTCCCGGTGTTCTCTGCAGCATGAAAATCTAATTTAGGGCTCACTAAAGTTTCTGAAGGCTCAGCAGTCTTCCTCAAAAGCCTGGCAAAATCTCAGCAAGGTGGGAGTGTGCTTCATCCTGCAGGATGAAAAGAGGGAGGAGAATGGGAAGTGGGGCAGAAATCAAAGGTGGGCAGGGCTGAGGCAGCGGGGACCCTTCAGTGACGTCCTGCTCTTCCCGGCTCACGTGTGAGTGAACTCCTCTGCTGGGTCCTGCCTGTGCTGCCAGAGGTGCTGGCAGTGTTTTTCCCAGGCAGGGATATCTGGGAAGGGCCCCAAGCCCCTCGGAGCAGTGGCTGAGCATCATTCCTGGGTTACTGGAGCTCCCATGGAGCTGGGACCCAGCTCCTGCAGTATCCCAGTGTCCTGCTCCTGCCTGGGCTGAGCTTTCAGCTCCTCCTTTGGGTGAGTTTCCTCCAGGTGAGCCTTTAACTGAGGATCTGCACAGCCTGGCCCTGGGGATGGTGTGAGGCTCTCTCCTTGATGCTGGATCCAAAATGGGCTTGTGGTCCCAGGGAAAAACAAGGTCACGCTTTTACGTGTTTAGTTGAGGGCGGATCCTGCCTGTGGGTTCCCGTTGATTTTGGGAGAATGCTGAGGCTGTCTCCACCGAGGTGATGGGCCCTGACTGCAAGGAAATGAGCAGGACAAAGCCATGTACAAAAGCTCACAGCTGGCTATAGAAATTGGTGTTCTGTGAGCCCTGAGGAGTCGGGTGCTGTTCTTGCCCTTCGCTCTGGGGATGATATTTGCGCAGCCCTGGCTCCCTCCGTGCTCAGCACCAGCCCCACGTGCCAGAGCTCCGTGTGGCACCGTCCCTGCCAGGAGCAGGACGGGCATCCCACGGGGCTGGCAGCAGCAGCAGAGGCTGTGGGGCTCAGCCAGGAGCCCTTTGCTCCTGCAGAGGTGACATTCCTGCTGGCAGTGGCACTGTCCAGGGGTGGGGTTTGCTTTGGCACTGAGCATCACACCCTGCTGGGCTCAGAGTGTGAGGGAAATGGAGCCAAACCTGGGCTTAAGGCAGGAATTCCCATTAAAGGTGAGGATATCCAGTTGGAAAACTGTTTTTCAAGGCAAAAGGGAGCAAGGTGACGGGCAAGGGGCAGGAGTGGGATGTGTGTCTGCCCCTGAGTCCTGGGGCTGGGGATGCCTTTGTAAACCATGAGCTGGGATATGTGAGAGAGAGAGACAGGGACTTGGAATGGGGAAAAGGAGCAATTTGAAAAACACATCTCTCTCTCCAGTATATTTTTCTTCCCCAGTGCGTGTGTTGGCTGAGGCTGTGAATCATCCTTGGCTGTTGTTTGAAATGCCAAATGTGCCTTGTGCTTCCTTTGCCTTTTTTTTTGATTTCCAAGGGGAGTGGAGCAGCCTGTGCCATGCTGGGCCTCTGCCTTGGCTGTGGGCGCCTTCCCTGCCCCTGACTCCTGAACCAGAGCCCCTCCCTTCCCCAGCCACACCCGATGCCTTAGAGCTCACCTTGCTGAGCCAAAACTCACATCCCTGCCTGGTTTTTGTGATGATCATGGAAAAAAACCCCCAAGGATTCCCCACCCATGTGCTCCTGCTGATGCTCCTGTCTCCAGCCGGGGTCTGGGAGCACAGAATGGACACAGGGGGACCTCAGGCAGGGCCATCCAGTACCACAGATATTTATTCCTTGCATTTAAAGGGCTTTAAGGTGCTTGTTATTCTCACTCGAGCCATCGTGAGCTCTCGGGCCGCTCTCCCTGTGCCCAAAGCCCCGAGCACGCGGTCACTCAGTGCGACGTGGGTTGTGCCAGAAGGTTAATTCCTGAGAGGATGTGAGCTCTGTGGGGAGGGTAAACAATTCCCTTCCTTCTCACCTGTGCACCTGTGTGCTGCTCATGCAAAAGGAAAAAAAAATCCCCTTGAGATAAACAGTCTCAACCCATTTTTTGGTAGAAACACGTTTTAATGTACTCCTGGAAAAATAACACCTCCGAAGCTTTAACATGACAATCAGGCTTCATCTGGTTACTTTTTTATCTGCATGAAGAAGCTTAAAGATAAAATGCAAACAGGCTTCAGTTTTATCTTTGTTGTGCAGGACCAGAGCATTCGAACTCCAATAATAAGAGAAAATACCTCCCCTGAGGTCTGCAGCCAGCAAGGTGTAGCAGGGGTGGCTCCTGCCCCATTATTATTGTCCTTATAGAGCTGAAGAAAATATAAAATTAGCTGGAAAATGTGTGCTCTTTGCTCATTTATTTAATTTCCATTTCATCTCTGATCTGTGGCAAACTTGGCTTTCCCAGCTCGGGTTGTTCTGCAGGAAATCAGGAGTTGCAGTTTGAACTCACACTTCGTGCATCTTTAAATAGCTTTATTTGCACTCAGAGAAATCTGATGTATTAAAAAATTCACACTGACCTTTTTTTGAGGGAAAGAGAGCAAGATTCCCCTGCCAGAGATGATGACTGTGGCTGTGCTCTGAGCAGGGCTGATCAAAGCTGCCCGAGCGTGAGCAGCAGGCACTGCCCGGCCTCTGCCTCTGCTGGGGGTTCATGTCCCAGCACCGAGGGACCCTCTCCCTCTTTGATCGGGGCCTGGGAGCATCTTCTGCATCTTTTCAAGTGCAAACAGGCAGAGAACATGGGATTTCTGCCCCTTTGCAGCATCGGAGCTCGGCCCCTCAGCGGCACTGCGGTGTCTGTCCTGTTCACATCCCGATTCACGGGCTGGGCTGGGCTGGGCTGGGCAGGGAGAGACTCCCCCAGTGCCACCCCTGCCATGGCAGGGACTCCTTCCGCTGCCCCAGGCTGCTCCAAGCCCCAGTGTCCAACCTGGCCTTGGGCACTGCCAGGGATGGGGAAATCTCACTGGATTTTCCAGCTTGGAGCTTGAGCCCCTTTGCCCTCCTTAAAGCGTCCCTCCATAAGAGAGAATTTTCAGTTCTGGGGAGTTTTGAGAGAGCCACGTGAGCTCTGACCCATCCACTCAGTGAATGCCATCTGAATTTCTGTGGGGCTCTAGAGGAGAAGCTGTGCTGGGGATCGGAGGGATGTTGTGCCAGGCTGGTACAAGGCACAGGGGTGTCACAGGCTCGCTGTGCCGAGGTCAGAGCAGCAGGGATGTCTGAGCAGCGTCCCACGTGTGACCTGCTGCTCCCCCAGCTCCCTGCTGCCTTAGGAAATACCTATTCCTAAAATAAATATATACACATAAAATATCTATGTAGGAAACAATGTTCCTATAGGAATTCCTGGGGGTTGGACCAGCTGACCTTTAAAGGTCCCTTCCAACCCAAACTGTTTTATGATGCACTTAAATCCACATGCTGCTTCCACCACAGAATATTGAAATTTTTTATTTTTTTTTACCAATGATCATAAAGAGACAGTGCCCCAAGTTTTCCTAATAATAGACCAGAGTCAGCAACTGAGCCTAAACTGCAGCTGCTTTAGGAGCCAGCCTAGGGAAAGCAGTGCCCCTTGGGACTGGACACTGGCTCCACAGAAAGGTTCCTGGGGAAAAGTCACTTTGGGATGGAAATCTTTCCTGTCACAAGAAATATTTCTCCTTTTTATTTATTTAATTTTTTTGTTCTGATTTTGACTTGCAGGATGCTAAATGCCGAAGTATGTATTTAAGGAGACTTGCATTCCCCAAGTGATGTGTTGTGGCAGCATTACGAATTTTTTCCAATTTGTCAAAGGGAAGCTTTGGAAAATGATTTCTGGTTTGGAAAGAGCTCCAGATTTCAGGGCCTGGCAGTGTCCCAGGCCAGGCTGGACGGGGCTTGGGGCAGCCTGGGACAGTGGGAGGTGTCCCTGCCCATGGCAGGGGTGGCACTGGGTGGGCTTTGAGGTCCTTTCCAACACAAACCGTTTCAT
This sequence comes from Corvus kubaryi, assembly GCF_017639235.1. Classification (NCBI taxonomy): domain Eukaryota; kingdom Metazoa; phylum Chordata; class Aves; order Passeriformes; family Corvidae; genus Corvus; species Corvus kubaryi. The sequence continues at coordinate 20,502,010 of NW_024581136.1, read as the reverse complement.
GGTTGGAATCCAGCTCTGTATTTTGGCAGCACAGCATCCCCTGGGGGTGCCCTGAGCAGCTCCCTGTGCCGATCCCACCCTGGGAGAAGGTGCCAGCCAGTCCTGCCTGGCTGCAGGAGCTCTCTCTTGGGGCTGCACCACCCCCTGAGCCAGTTCACCCCATTTTAAACCCATTGAATCCCCAAGAGAATTTTGGTGAAGTCTCACTTTTGATGTCAAACCCCTCTTGTAGTAACAGATTATTTTGTTTTTTCCAGGGACCTGGGTCACTTTTGGAGGTCAGATCTCAGATGAGGTGAGTGCTGCTCTGTGTAAGTCCACAGCATGGAACAAACCCCGCTCTGGGATATTTTTAAATGAAATTGTGGCTCCTGGAACTTTCCTGCACGGAGAGACAGCAGCGAGTCACTGCACAAAGCTCTGCCCCAGCCCCCTAATGAACCTGACATTTCCAGGGATCAGCTCTCATCAGCCCCATCCACCCCTCAGGGCCATCTCCTCTCCCGTGCTGTGCCCTCCTTCCCACGGGCAGTGGCTCCGCTCCTGGAGTGGAAATTGGGAACTATTTTGGTGTGTGGATGTAATGGGCAACAGTCGTCAATACAGGCAGGGGCTGGGCTTGCAAACGTGATTTATTTTTGACATAATAAGCTGAAGCAAATGAAAATGAGCTCGTGTTTGCTCCGTGCTTTCCCCTGGAGCAGATGGCTCCTGATCCAGGGAATCATCCTGGGAGCGCTGGGCTGCGCGCGGGCTCCCCTCCACCCCAGGTATGCCACAGATGTGAGAGCCCAAGGGAGAGCAGCTGCCTTCCCCCAGGACGTGGAATAACCCCCAAAATAACTCTGGCATGAGGAAAGGAGCCCAGGAGCCTGAATTCAAAGGGTTTTTCCTTTAAATTCACTTGATCTTTCACGGTATCCCTGCTTCTCCCGGTGGATCCCCAGCCCCAATGCTGTCTCGTGGCACTGTGGGGTGTTCTGATGGTCAGCCGAGGCTTGTTTTGAGGATCAGTTTGCTCCCTGGCTCTCCTGCCCTCCCTGCTCAGAATGCTTCCATGCAGAGCAGTCAGGCGTGGAGAAGCAGGGCAGGAACACAGCCCTGTCTTGGAGGGCTGCCCTCCCTCGGGATGCTGAGCCACAGCTTTCAGCCCCTCGGGGTGCAGCACCCCCCGGCAGCAGCAGGAACCCTGGCACTCCTCCGGGGCTCCCACAAAATGACCTCCAGGCACTCCCATACCCCACGGCATCTCTGGAGAGCTGCAGGACAACCTGGCAGGCAGCCAAAAGAACATTAAACTCCCCCCATTCTGTGTTAAACTCGAGATTTGCAGAGTATCTCCTGTAACCCTATTAAATTCTTGGCTGCCTTCCTGATAGAAAGCTCCTGTGAGAGGAGATTAATTCCTGCCAGGCTGGGTCCAAGGCAGGTTGATGTAAATCCGTGTTTTGGTGTCTCTCTGCCCCTGTCAGAGGCGTCCCCTGGTCAGGGGCTGTCACAGCCCTCCCGGCTGTGCTGAAGCCTGCTGTGGGCTTTTCCTGGTGTGGGATTTTCGCTGCTGGCTCGGGCTGTGGTTGGTCACCCCTCACCTGCCCATCCCTGCCTCCCCAGGTGGCCGAGCAGCTGATGACCATCGCCTACGAGAGCGGCGTGAACCTGTTCGACACGGCCGAGGTGTACGCGGCCGGCAAGTGAGTGACCACTGCCCTCAGGGCAGGGCTGTGCTTGGAAAGGGCTGGGAGAGCTGGTTCCACCCTCCCCGCCAGCGACCTGGGCTTCCCTGGGGTCTCTGCTCCCCCCTCCTGATGGAGTGGGCTCTTGGAAAGCCACTTATCCCTGGGTGGGACAGGAAAACCTTTGTATTTGGAGCACTCATAAAATAAATTAATCCAAAGCCTCTTGTACCCAGCAAAGGCTGGAGTGCAACACTCGTGCCACTTGCTGTTGGCACAGGGAGAAAAATACCCTGAATAAATGAAAATTCAGCGCAGATCTTAATGGTGATGGATGGCCAGGGGCTGTGGCAGCTCCAGGCACGGATCCCAGCGGAGCTGCAGCTCTTAGAGCCGCTGTGGGATGGGGAGAGCACGGTCCTGATAAGCGTGGCTGGGGTGGTTCACAGGGCTCAGCCTGAAAGCTGGACTGGGACACCGAGCCCCGCTGTGGGAGTGGAGCGGGCTCTGGGAAGGGGCACTGGGGGTCAAGAGGCTTTGGGCTGGAGGATGGGATCTGTCCCAGCTGGGGCTCACTCTCACTGGGGAGGCCGGGCTGGGTGGTGGCCGTGGCGCTGAGCATCCTCTGCCTCCCTCACGCCGGGCTCTTCCTGCGCAGGGCCGAGGTCATCCTGGGGAACATCCTGAAGAAGAAGGGCTGGAGGTACTGTATGGCATTCCCTGCCCCGTGACGAGCGGCACCCCTTGGCTTAGGGCAGTCCCCCTGGATTGGAAGGATTTCCCGCGTTGGGTGCTGCTGGCCCAGGCAGCTCGTGGGTGCTGCCGTGGTCCCTCAGGAGCAGCCACACCTTCCCAGGGCCAAAGCAAACGGCTGCCCTGGATTTCTGGGTGTGCACAGTGACTCCATGAGGCTGTGACCACCCCCTGGGGCCACCATGTCTCAGTTGGACCCCTTGGGAGTGTGTCCATCCCCTTGGGAGTGCGTCCATCCCCTTAGGAGTGCGTCCATCCCCTTGGGAGTGCGTCCATCCCCCTTGGGAGTGCGTCCATCCCCCTTTGGGAGTGTGTCCATCCCCCTTAGGAGTGTGTCCATCCCCTTGGGAGTGTGTCCATCCCCCTTGGGAGTGTGTCCATCCCCTTAGGAGTGCGTCCATCCCCTTGGGAGTACGTCCATCCCCCTTAGGAGTGTGTCCATCCCCTTGGGAGTGCGTCCATCCCCTTGGGAGTGCGTCCATCCCCTTAGGAGTGTGTCCATCCCCTTAGGAGTGTGTCCATCCCCTTGGGAGTGTGTCCATCCCCTTGGGAGTGTGTCCATCCCCTTGGGAGTGTGTCCATCCCCTTAGGAGTGTGTCCATCCCCCTTGGGAGTGTGTCCATCCCCCTTAGGAGTGTGTCCATCCCCTCTCCCTGCGGGAGGCGGCTGATGGGTGCTGGCACCTTATCCCTGCTGGGAATGTTGTGGATTAGGGATGCAAAGCTGTGACGGGCCTTCATCTCGGGCAGCCTGGGAGGAGATGATACCTCCTTGAAATGATGCACATTAGCATACCTTGTGGAGTTTTCAGAGATTTACATAATCTTTAAAGGCCTCCCGTGTGGGCTGTAGCCAGGTTCAGCTGAAGGGCAGTTCTAGCAGGGCTCTCTCCAAAGCCAGCATCCCTGTCTTAGGGGGGTGATTGATTATTTGGTAAGAAATATTCTGGATGAGGTGGAAGAAAAAAATTAAGAATTAAGTCAAATAAAAGCTGTGGAAATTGTGTTGTCTGTGTCTGGTGATGCAGCAAGGTAGCTGGAGGATGATAAGTCTTTGATTTGATATCATGTAGGAGTTCACAGATTAATTCAGATGTATCGCAGTCAAGTTTAATAACTCTGGGAATGCTGCATGGTAATGAGAAGCACTGGGCATGGACAGCAGGAGGGAATAGAGCTGCAGCCCTTGGATAAAGGTCTGGATGTTGCTCACTCAGTAATTAAAAATGTTTGGGGGTTTTGGTCACTTCACTTGGATTACCTTTGGTTTCTATCCCAGTGTCCAATCCGAACTTCCCCGACTCCATTTCACTCCATTTCCTTGTGCCCAAACTATTTATGAACATATTTTGCCAAAACACCTGCAGGATATTTCACTTTCCATCTTCTGAAGGAGCTAAAGCTCAGATCCCCTCTGCTGCTTACACCACGTGGAGAGGGATAACTCCCTGTGCACAGTGGTGCCATTCCCTAATGCAGGTGGGAACTCCTGGGCTCTCAGTGACTGCAACGTTCACAATTCCTCCCCAAATCAGCACTGGAGTCAGTGTCTCCTCAATTTCACAGCTGCTCTTTCCAGTTTGAGCATTCCCAGCAGAAATCCTGCTCCCAGGTTTTAGCAGTTGCTAAGTGGGCACCATCCTGCTTGGTTATTTATTTTTATTATTATTATTATTATCATCATCATCATTATTTTTTAATAATAATATTACTTTTTCTGTTCTTTTTGCAGGAGGTCCAGTTTGGTGATAACCACAAAGCTGTACTGGGGTGGCAAGTAAGTGTGACAGTCACTTGTCCTGGTGTTTGCTGCTCCAGCCCTACAGCCAGGGCAGGTTAACAGCACCTGGGGATGCTTTGCTGCTGTCACTGTGTTTCTGTTTATTTTGCCAAGTGTTTTAAGGAGAGGAGAAGGCTCCAGGGAGAGCTCAGAGCCCCTTCCAGGGCCTAAAGGGGCTCCAGGAGAGCTGGAGAGGGACTGGGGACAAGGCATGGAGGGACAGGACACAGGGAATGGCTTCCCACTGCCAGAGGGCTGGGATGGATGGGAGATTGGGAAGGAATTGTTCCCTGGGAGGGTGGGCAGGCCCTGGCACAGGGTGCCCAGAGCAGCTGGGGCTGCCCCTGGATCCCTGGCAGTGCCCAAGGCCAGGCTGGACATTGGGGCTTGGAGCAGCCTGGGACAGTGGGAGGTGTCCCTGCCCATGGCAGGGGTGGGAATGGATGAGCTTTAAGGTTCTTCCCAACCCAGCCAGTCTGTGATTCTGTAATTTTGGGGATGTTTAAATCAAAACACAAATTAGTGCTCCCAAGCTGTTGGCACCTCTGGCATCTCCCAGCCGTGTTCCTGTTCTTCCCTTGCAGAGCTGAGACCGAGAGAGGCCTTTCCAGAAAACACATCATTGAAGGTACCTGGGCTCGGGGTCCGGCCGTGCCAGGGGCTCAGGCTGGCCATGGGGTGGGGTGTATCCAGCTGGATCCCAGAGCAGTGCTCTCCCGTGAGCTGGGGCTCTTTGATCCTGCTGCTGCCTGTGCCAGTCCCACGGGGGCCATTCCCAAACTCGGCTGTGAGGTGCCCAAAAGGACCAAAGGATCGTTCTGGCTCCCCTCAAAAAGTGTGAGCAGATGGATTGCACTAAAAGCCCCCCAACGTGCCATGCTGACCGTGGGGTTTGCTGGGGGAAGCTCTCTCTGCACATCCCCAGCCATGGCCAGGGGTGCCTGGGCTCCCTTTGGAGCCGGGAGGGACGAGGATGAGGATGTGGGCATGATGTCAGCCTGCAGAAATAGCCTCTGGAGGGGTGCCAGGCCCCAGCTGGCACGGCTGAGGTTTGCTCTGGTGCTGTTCCTGCTCAAGTGCTCGGTTTTGCTGCCCATTCCTCACCTGGCTCCGTGGATCCGCGTCCCACCTAGCGCTGCCTCACTCATCCCTCGGGGCTTATTCACCCAAACCCCTGCTCCTCTTCTCCTTCCCAGCACTTTTTTTTGTCCTTTTGGATGTGTTGCTGCAGGAGAGGGAGGAGAGTGCGAACACTGTGTTCTATTTATCCACATACAAAACCTTGTCCGTGCCTGCCTGGGGCGTACCCAGAGCTGGCTCTGCGGGGCTCTGCCAGGCCAGGCCTCCGGGCGCGGCTGCAGCACACAGGCGGAGCAGTGCCCGTTCCTGTGGGATTAAGGATCACATCCAGGATCAGCAGTGTCAGCTGTGACCTTGTCCCTGAGAGAGGAGCCAGCCTGGGCTGGCTGCCCGCGGCGCTGGAGCGGGAGCATCCTGCAGCACAGGGCTGGGGCTGTTCTCTGCAGGAATGGTGGGGGAACCAGTCTGGGGGTGGGAAATGCTGTGGAGGGGCATTCCAGGGGTGTCCAGCTCCCAGAAGGGCAGTGACAGGTCCCTGGGGAGGACTTGTCCCCCACCTGCTTTGCTGTGTGACCCATTTGTGCCTTCTGCCACCACGGGATGTGCAGAACCTCTGCTGTTTGGGGACTTGGATGAAATCCTCCAGGTCAAGGTCCATGGAGGAGCCCAGGGCAGCAGCTCCTCCTTTCAGGGTGCTGCCCACCTGGAAAATGCAGAGCTGAACCCCAGGGGAACCCCAAGGCAGTGCCCAGGTCAGGTGGGATCAGTACAGGGGAGAGCAGCCCCTCTCTGGGGTGCAGGTTTGGCTCCTTCCATCCTCCTTCCTGCTCCTGGCGAGGAGCATCCCTGCAGCAGGGGCTGTTTTCCCTCACAGTGACCAGCTGGGATTGCCCTGGAGAGTTTTATCTTGGAGTGTTTGCAGGATCCAGCTGTGTTGGGATGTGACTTTCCCAGTAAGGTAATGCTGGAGGAAGTTTTTCTTGTAGCATATTTTGTTGAACTTTCATCTAAATAAGCCTCAGTGAGGCGGTGGTACTAAAGGTGCTCAGGGAGGTGGCAGATGTGTCACAGGCACTCCAAAACCAACCATTTTCCATTTCTTGTGGAGCTACTTCAGGAAATGACAGAAAAGCACTGGCAGCAGTTGGGATAATTTCACGGAACACCCTGCAAACAACATTAAGGTCAATGGTAGATATTTTATATATGTGTATGTATTTATATCTATCTGAGTGAGAGAGAGGATTTCTAACAGTTATTTTCTACAAATCTTCCCAAGAACAAAATGTTTTTATGAGTATGCATGAAGAATGAGTCAAAATAGAGCAGGCTGAAAATGTTTGCTGAATTTTGAGATGGATAAAATGCCCATCCTCTGCTCGCCCTCTCTCATACACTCATCCATAGACACATAAATATATCTGTAGGGGTTTGATGCCTTCTCCCATCAGATCCCCACAGGAAGGCTCTCAAAACCTGGCCATTCATGGACTGAGCTGCAAAGGGCCTTGGCTTGCTCTGCCCAAGTCTGTCTGCAGTGCAGGTGGGCGCAGCTCATTCACCCTGACAAGGTAAAGCCCTCCCTGGTGCTTTACCTGCTCTTCCTAAGGCCCCGACCCCAGTGCCACCATCCTTCCCTCTGGGATTGCATCTCTGGAATGTCCCCCTGGGGCCGGGCATCAGGAGCTGGGACTGGAGCATGAAAGGCTCTGTGGCAAAATTCAGATTGAATTAACTGCCAGAATAGTCCCTGGCAGCTGCTTCTGCACGCTTGGTAACCAGGGGCTGGTCAGCCCAGATCCTGGGAATTCTGAAATAAAGCCCCTTCTTGTGGAAGGAGGGGCTCTGCATGTGGCCAGATTGGTGCTTTCTTCTTCATATGGCAGCAGGACACGGGACAACGTTATTCAGCATCCCTCTCATATCCTAAGTGGTTGTGTGTGTGTATATCTATAAATATGTATATTTAAATACACCAAGCTGTATTTGAGTCCCATCTTGGCTCCGTTCCGTGCCTCCCTCTGACCCTGCCTGTCCTTGTCTCTGCTTTCCCATTCCCAGGGCTGAAGGCTTCTCTCCAGAGGCTGCAGCTGGAATATGTGGACGTGGTCTTTGCCAACCGGCCGGACAACAACACCCCCATGGAAGGTTGGTGCGAGCTGCAGTTAAACGTTTCAGCGTGCCTGATCCCGGCTTAAGGGCTTAGACTGAGGAGGGCAGGAGATGGAAAACAGTTTGTAATTAAATGTTCAGGTGGGGCAGTTTAAATATGAAATATCTCATTTGTGGTGTCCTGTTCATGGAAGGTGTCCCTGCCCACAGCAGAGGGCTGGAATTAGATGTTATTTTAGGTTTCTCCCAGCCCATTCCAAGTTTCTATGTCTTCCCTGCCACGACATGAATTTGTATGTTTGGGAAGGAAATGGAAGTTTCCTTTATGTCTCAGGAGTGGCTTTAAGGTTTGGAGTCTTTCCTTTCCCTGATTCCTTCAGCTGGAGTGGATTTGTGTTTGGATTTAAGGCAGGTGTCCCTGTCAGATGGCTGCAGGAGCTGCCGTGGATGGTCCATGAGAATCAAACAGACCTGGAGCTCCATGTCAGGAATCCTGACACCCATTTCCTTGCTATGCCACCCAGGGTGACCTGTGGGTGCCACCCAGTGCCAGCAGCTGCGGGTCAGGGACCAGCCTGGGATTTTAGGAGCAGTGCAGCTTCCTCAGGAGCTGTGGAGGTCGAGGAAGATGCCATGTTGTGTCTGAGAGGGAGGAGTGCCCTCTCTGCTCAGTCACTTGTCACTGAGCGGTGTGGATGGGTTTCCCGTGCCCACAGCACAGCTGATCCCGCGTTCCCAGCATTGCAGGCACCGCGGATCCCGCTGGCAGCGCCGGCCCTGGCAGCCAGGCACGGCTGTGGTGCTCGGTGAGGCTCGAGCAGGGTGAAAAAAGGGACATTTTTGTTATGAATGGCGTGGTGGAGATACTTCCCATGTTCTTCCTGCCTTTTTTATGGTTCACCTACTAAGCCACTTCCATCCCAGAGCATCTGCTGGGCCATCTGTCGGTGCTGTGCTGCCTTCCCGAGCCACTCCATCCCGGCTCAGCACCACACACGCCTCAGCTTCTCCCACAAGGGAGTCATGGAGCGGCTTGGCTTCGAAGGCACTTTTAAAGTTCATCTCATTCCAGCCCCCCTGCCATGGGCAGGGACAGCTTCCACCATCCCAGGCTGCTCCAAGCCCCGTCCAGCCTGGCCTGGGACGCTGCCAGGGATCCAGGGGCAGCCACTCCTGAAGGAGAAGGTGACTTTAAAATGTTCCCTACTTGTGGCAGCACCTGTGGGCCCTGCTGGAGCAGCCAGCTTGTTGTGTGCAGGGGGGCACAACCAAATCAAAACCTGGCACGGTCCTGTTTGTTTTCCCTGCTTGCTGCTCGTGGGGTTTCTGCCCTGTCCCTCAGACTCCTCCCTCTGCTGCCAAGTGCCCATGGGCAGCAGCAGCAAGGAGCAGCTTTTACAGATCCTTCTCTGCTCCACCCCAGCCAGAGCAGATCCCTTCTCTCCCCAGGCTGTCCAGGCTCAGTTCCTCCCCTGGGGAACGGAGCAGACGAGCATTCCATGGGGATTTCTGTGCTGTCAGTGACTCAGGGCACCTGGCAAAGCTGCTTAACCTAAACCCCCGAAATGTATTTACTGTTCTTAAAGGCCTCAGAGCAAATTAAAACAGTTTTCCATTGTAAAAGCAATGGGTGTTGGAGTCAGGGAGCAGCTGGAGAGGAGCACCTTGGGAAGCTCGTTGCAGGTGGGTCTGGCCGTGTCCCCCACGCCCCGGAGCCGGGCTGGGATCTGCCAGGCAGGGGGGATGAGGGGTGAGGGGCTGCCCATCCTCAGTGGGACCAGGTCAGCCGCGTGTGGGATGTCCCTGCCATCCTCTGCCACCACACAGTCCCCTCGGTCAGGGACGCTGGGGGACGGATGATGGGAAGGATCCGTCCTCTCCAGAATTCCCGTGTGTTTCGTGCCTTGTTACTCGGGCTGAAGATCTCATCCCCCAGCTGTGCAAGCAGATGCTTTTTCTTCATCCCAAGGGCCTTTTCCAGGAGTGCAGCTGGAAAGGAGGGTCCCTGGAGTCCCCTAGTGTGACCCCCATTGTCACAGTGCCAGGTGCCCACAGTGTATCCAGCACCCAGGCACAGCCCTGGCACGTGGGGAGGCAAGGTGACAGCGTTCCTACCAGGGAACCTTAAGCTACTTCAAAGTTATCATTATTATCATGCTGCCAGGGGCTGTTATTTAGGATTTGAAGCATTGATCTATATTTAAGAAAAAAAAATCTCCTGTTCTTAAGTGCTGCCTTTTGGGCATCCAGCTGGCAGGACAAGAGATCCGGGCGTGTGCTCTTCCCGAATCCCATCGCCGTCCCGGCTCTGTAAACGAAAGGAGATATATATATATATTTATATACATTTTCTGCATTGACTTGGGTGTTTTTGTTTTTTTTTTTTGAAAGGAGTAGAGGTGGGAGAAACGAAAACAACCACAGGCTGAGATGTGTAAGAGGCGTGTGACGAAATGTTTTTCAAAACTCTGAAATGGTGGCAGGGCAAAAATAGAAAACTAACCCAGGGAAAAGCTGCTGAGGAGAGAGGGAGGGAGGAAGGGAAGGATCACTTACAGGCTTAGACTGATGGTGGTAGGAAATGAAAAACAATTTTTAATTAAATATTCAGATGGGGAAGCTTGAAATAGCTCATCAGTTGTATCCTGGAGCCCTGGTCAGGTGGAAGGTGTCCCTGCCCATGGCAAGAGCTTGGCAGTAGGTGCTCTTTAAGGTCCTTTACCACCCCAACCAGTCTTTGATTCTATGTTTACCCTTCAGTGAAATGCATTTAAATATTTTTGTGAAGAAATGGAAGTTTCCTTTACATCCCAGTGCTGGCTTTAATGCTGCCTGGGGTTTTTATTTCCTTTCCCTCATTCCCTCGGATAAAGTGGATTTGTGTTTGGGTTTAAGGCAGGTCTGTGTGTCAAACGAATCCCAGCCCTGCAGGTTATAAATGGAGCCTTCACCCTCAGAGCTGCCTGTCAGTGCCTGCAGAAGGATTCACAGCAATGCCCAGATTGGCACCGAACCCTCCTCGCTGCCGAGCTCCTGCTTTTGCCTTTCCAGAAGTAGGACGAGAATCCTGCCGGTGTGAAAGGCAGCGTGTCTCGATCTGCCTGGAGTCCCTATCCCCGTGGGAGCAGAGGGGTTCTCTGGGCACTGCAGAGGGGTTCTCTGGGCACTGCAG
>NW_024581136.1:20479727-20491431 GCF_017639235.1 Corvus kubaryi | reverse complement strand
CAGAGGGGTTCTCTGGGCACTGCAGAGGGGTTCTCTGGGCACTGCAGGCTCCAGGGCAGCCCCTCCAGAGGGGTTTGGGGTGGCCAGAGTTACAGGAGTCAGTGGGGAGTGTCAGGTCCTTGACTCTCCCATGGGAAGAGCACATGGACATGTGGCAGTGCCTGCTGACTACGAGGTGCCATGGGCAGCAGTGCCCCAGAACTGTTTTCTTTTGCTTCTCAGAGTGAATTTAGCCCATTTTTCCCATTTTGTGGGCAGTGGCTGGGGTTGTGTCTGTGCTGCAGCCCTGTCAGAAATAGGCATTTGTTACCACAGCCAGGGCAGTGGTTCTGGCTCATGGCTGCTCCTGGGGATTGTGACACAGGGCAGGGATGGACGGGATATTGGTAAGGAATCCTTCCCTGGGAGGGTGGGCAGGCCCTGGCACAGGGTGCCCAGAGCAGCTGGGGCTGCCCCTGGATCCCTGGCAGTGCCCAAGGCCAGGTTGGACATTGGGGCTGGAGCAGCCTGGGACAGTGGGAGGTGTCCCTGCCCATGGCAGGGGTGGCACAGATGGGGTTTAACATCCCTTCCAACCCAAACCAGCCTGGGATTTTTTTAAACTAAAGTGTGAGGGTTTTTCACCCCCAGGCAGGCAGGGCTGCTCAGCAGAGGTCTGAGGGATGAAATCCAAGATCCTGTCCTGGTGTGTGTAGCCTTGCAAGCTTCCATGCACTGCTGTGCTGGGTTTTGCAGAGGTGACACCAGAGGGTGACAGGGCCCTTGGTGGAGTGGGGTTCAATCACCCATTTTTGCAGGTTTGTCCCCCGTATTCCTGGTGAAAAGAAGCAGACCCAGACATGTGCTTTCAGGAAGCAAATTTTGAAATAAATAGAATTTATTTTGAAGTTTATTTTTCCACTGTGCTGCCCTCTTGTGGTCCGTTTCGAAAGATGGTCTCCTAAGGCTGTGGTAGGCAAGAGCCAGGTGGGAAAAGCACTTTTTAACCAGCTGCAGGGTCAATGTCTTGACGTTTGCACTGAAAATGCTTTTCCAGCCACACCTGGGCAGGAGAGCACAGCAGGAGCCGTGTTCAGGGCTCAGGGTTGTCAGCGTGTGTGGCGTTTGGAAGTGGATTTGGTGCTGGAAACGTGGCCTCTGGGCACTCCTCACACCCCTTGTTCTGCCTTCCTTCAGAAATCGTGCGGGCGATGACGCACGTGATAAACCAGGGCATGGCCATGTACTGGGGCACGTCCCGCTGGAGCGCCATGGAGATCATGGTAAGGGCTGGGATCATGGTAAGGGCTGCCATGGAGATCATGGTAAGGGCTGGGATCATGGTAAGGGCTGCCACGGGGTGATCGTGGTAAGGGCTGCCATGGGGTGATCATGGTAAGGGCTCACATGGGGATCGTGGTAAGGGCTCACATGGGGATCCCTGGGCACGCTGGGGTTTCACTCTGTCCAGTGCTTCCACCTCAAATAATATAGAAACCTGTCCCAGAATGAGCCCAATGCTAATTAGCAGAAGATGGGCTGATGTTTGGGGGTTTGGGTGGTTAATTTGGGTCTGTGTCATTCTGGTTTGACTGAAGTCAAGTCCTTCAGTTTGATGTCAGTGCTCATGGCCAACCTGGCCCATGGAAGGGGTCCCTGCCCACGGCAGGGGGTGGAATGAGACAGGCTTTAACGTCCCACACCAGGCTGTGATTCCAGGAGATGCCAGGTTTGCAGCATCCTGATGGTCCCCGCTTCCCCTTGCCAAGGGACACCAAGACTTGCCTTGGCCATCTCCTGCACACTCAGAGAACATTGCCTGGTGCATCCTGCAGGATATTTTCATTTACTGAAGTGTTTCATCCATGGGTTTCTCCTCTGCAGGAAGCCTACTCTGTGGCCAGGCAGTTTAACATGATCCCCCCCGTGTGCGAACAGGCCGAGTATCATCTGTTCCAAAGGGAGAAGGTGGAGGTGCAGCTGCCAGAATTGTATCACAAAATCGGTGAGTCTGAGCCTGCTGTGCCTTCTGGCTCGGGCATTCCCAGAAAGGAATGGACAGCAGGGTGACCTAGGGCTCCAGGTGGGACCAATGACAAAGCCACGTCTCTATCTAGTGACCTGAAAGAAAAACCAGCTTACTGTGCCTCTGATAAAGAAGTATTGCTTAATATCATATATTAATAAATAAAGTATATTAATAAACATATTAAGTATTAATTGTCTTGGCTGCTCCTTACTCTCTGAGATTCCTGTGGCCCATTAAGTAAAATAAATCCTTAATACCCTTAAGGGCATCAGCAGCATCTTCCTGGAACACCAACTGAGCGTTGCTGCCAGTGGCAACAGAAACAAGCTGCAATTGTTTGTTTTTGTTTTAGTTTTTAGCTGAAAGGCATATTTTTGCTACAAGTGTGATTTGCCCCACTCCCCTAAAATCCCCTCTTTCTGTTTCCTCTGCAGGGGTGGGAGCGATGACGTGGTCTCCCCTGGCCTGTGGGATCATCTCAGGGAAATACGGCAACGGGGTCCCTGAAAGCTCAAGGGCTTCACTCAAGGTATTTATGTGGATGTTTGAGTTGTGCTGCTTTTGTGAGGGCAGGAAAATAACAAAGGGGAAAGGGCTCCCTCGTGAGAAGGCCGGGCTGCATATTGATGGATCAGCTCGGTTTCTCTGGCAACCACACTCCACAGAGCAGGAGAATCTGGGTTAGAACGAGCTCAGGCTCCCCACGCAGCGAGCTGAAGGCTGAGAGGGGTTTGGGGCAGGGTTGGGGCTGGAGCCAGGACTGGGGGCTGCACGTGGATGCTGGATGCTGGCACCACCCTGCACTGATGGGCATCACCGAGGAGGAGGCACGAGCCAGGGGCTCTGTGGCGCTCCAGGCCCCTCACTGATGTTAATCCTGGAATCGTTAAGGTTGGAAAAGACCTCCAAGGTCACGGAGTCCAACCATGAATGGATGCAGCTGCTGCCACTTCAGCCCCCCGAACCACAAAGGTCAAACAGACTTGGACATCAATTTCCTGGGCACCAGCCTAGGGCATGGGGGTGCTCAGCCCCCCAGCATCCCCCCAGTGATCCCAGCATGCCTCCACAGAATCCCCCCTGAGACAAGGGCAAGCCCACTGAAGACCCATGGGCTGCTGGGGGCTGCCCTCTCTAACAGGTTTGGGCATTCTGGTGTCACCACAGCTTGGTTTCTCCACAGTTATCCTGATTTTATTCTTATTGGGGGTTATGGGGTCCAAAAAGAAAACTGAGGAGATTCCAGGTTCTGGAGTGAGAATAAAACCAGAGAGCTGAGGACAATAGGAGACATTCTGGCCCTGCCCTAACTGCTTTGGGCAGCCCAGCTTTGTGTCACTCAGCCTCCGCGACCTTCTGGGTTGGACGTGGCTTTTCAAGTGCTGCTATTTATATATTTATAGACTGTAATTATAAATTGCCCTAAACTTCCCATTTTGGAGGATGAAAGCTGACAGCCCGATGTGCTGTGATTGCTCTGCAGTGCTACCAGTGGCTGAAGGAGAAGATCATCAGCGAGGAGGGCAGGAAGCAGCAGGGGAAGCTGAAGGACCTGTCCCCCATCGCTGAGCGCCTCGGCTGCACGCTGCCACAGCTGGCTGTTGGTGGGTCCCTGCACAGCTCCAGGGCTGCTCCCGTCCCTCTTCAGGGGTCAGGGCTGGCTTGGGAAAGGCTAACACAGAAAAGGTGTTTTCTTTCCATCATGGTTTGGTCTGGGCCTGTAGCTAGAGATGTGCTTGCTATTTAAAATGTGTAAGTCATTATTTATCCTGCAGTGGTTTGGTTTAGAAGGAACTTAAATCTCATCCAGTGCCACCCCCTGCCATGGACAGGGACACCTTCCAATAGCCCAGGTTGTTCCAAACCCCTCCAACCTGGCCTGGGACACTCCCAGCTTCTCTGGGTAACAATTACTTAAAGCAGGATTGCTTCCAGCAGCAGCAGCAGGCTGTGACTCCAGGGTCTGAGTATCTTGGGCATCCCCAGGGCTCCCACCTCCCTGATTGCCTGGACACTGCCTCCCCCGATGAAGCCATCACCTTTGGGGTGCTGGGCTGGCAGACAAGAGAGTGCTGTGCAAAATGGGTTTTGGAGTTTTTTTCTAATAATTATCTTTATGCTGCTGAGAGCTGAGGCTGGAAAATACCAAGTGTCTGTCAGAAAGGTGATCTCTGGCTCCACAGCCCAGCAGTGAATCTTTGTGATTCGTGATGGGGAACAACCAAACCCCACAACGGTGAGAAGCGCTGGGGCAGGCACCAGGCTCAGGTGGGATCCTGGAAGGTCTGTGGGGTTTGTTATCTGATCCCTGCATCTTCCTCCTGGTAGGTGAGAGGAGCAAAGCTGAGACAGATAATGTGATTATTTCCAAGCAGAGGCTCTGTCAAACAGTGGGGTCTGGAGCGAGGCTGTGTTGTTCCATCTCTGTTCCTGACCCCGCTGTGCCTTTATTCCCAGCATGGTGCCTGAGGAACGAGGGGGTGAGCTCTGTCCTTCTGGGATCCTCCAACCCCGAGCAGCTGATCGAGAACCTCGGAGCCATACAGGTGAGTGCAGGGGGGGTGGCACCTCCGTGGAGGGGGTGAGCCCTGCTCAGCTCCCTGGGGGACAGCACCAGACCTCAGCACCCTCCTTCCCTCAATAGTGGGAGCACTTGGGATTTTGTCTCCCAGCTCTGTTCGTGCCCCTTCATCAGGCACATCTCTGGTGTCACCATGACTTGGCACCTCTTGGGGTCATTGCAGACAAATCCAGTGACACCAGGGTGGCATCAGCAGCTTTCATGTATCTGAAAATGCAGGTGATTCCAGGCCATGTTGTGACAGAGTCTGTGCTGTCACATGTCACCTGCACTCCCTTTATTATTCCCTGTGGTTTTTCACAACCAGAGCTTCCTCTGCTGTCCTTGCCACCAGCTCGTGTCCCACTGCAACCAAGCAATATTCCACACAGAAAGCTGAGAGGCTTTGCTGTGATTCTCTCACTGAGTAAAGACACTCCAGTGTTTTTTCCTTCAAGGGAGAAAGTTATTAGGTGAATGTTTAATATATGTCACACAAAAACCCCAGAGGAAATGTACTTTGATAAAATCGAGGTTTCATTTTGGAATGATCTCGATTAAACATCGCTTTCTTCCACCCCAGGTCCTTCCAAAGATGACATCCCATATTGTAAATGAAATAGATAATATCCTGGGCAACAAGCCCTACAGCAAGAAGGACTACAGATCCTAATGCAATGCATGAGTTTCCTGGACTGCATGGTTTAGAAGTGCTCTGTACTCCAGTACAGCCCCGAATTACTCTCATGAGAATCATTCAGCACTTGCTGCTCGGTGTCTACTGTCACTGGATCCTTCGAGATGTGTGCTCTTGCTACTACTCTGCAGTGAATTTAAAAGCACAGTTGATCTCTCTTCTAACCAAGAATAACCTTGTATTTTCTTACCTTCTTGACCGAGTTCATTAATTTTTACTTTACTCTTTGCACCTCATGCTTGTGCTGTGACAAACACTTGTAAAGCAAAAAAAGACATAATTTATAACCTTCAGGTACTTGGTAATTAAAGAAGGATGTACAGATCTATTTTTTCAATGAAGAAAAGCCAGATACAACTTCAGGTTTTAATAAAACCATGTTTGGGAAATCTCAACCATAAAGTTTCTTCAGGTTAACAGATGGAAGGGGCAAGCTCAAACTCTGCTTTTTTACGTTGAATATAAGCTCTAGGATTTCTTTGTAGTTGAATAAAGGCAGTAAGACAGAGAACTAGTTAGGAACTAGATAGTTCAGCTCCTAATTACGCAGCTCTTGCAGCTGTGGAGTGCTCCTGGGCAGTGTCAGGAAGCCCAAACACGCATGTCAGGTTACTGAACACAACAGCTCTGCGAAGCTCTACTTCTCCATAAACCTTAAACCAAGAAAGCCATGATTAAATACTGGGTTTTGCATCTATAGAAACCTGCCTCTACTTCTGCCTGCTTGTAGACAGAGCTACTGCAAATTTCAATATTCAGGAGCTTTTAAGGATATAGATACTATAAATATATATAATATATAGCTGCTGAGAGCTGCAGGAACAATCAGGTACGTACTTCAAAAGGCTACACCTGCTTTCACCTGGTTTGGAACCAGGGATAAGTAAGTGCACAGACACATTTTAAACAGATTTTTGTGAGCATTTACAGGAGTTGACAGGAAGAATTTCCATCTTAATTTGCCCAGCTCAAGACCCACGTTGTATCTTCCCATGGATTTGCTCTGCACCATGCTCCTATGATTTCAGTCTGTATTTCTCCCATTCCTGCTGGGATACAGCTCTGTACAGTATTTGTAGGACCCTTGTACTCCCCTCCCCCCCTGCAGCGCTCACCTGGGCCGGTTGAGCAGCTCCCCACACCCGAGTGGTCTCCTCCTGTATTTGAAGCTGTGGTGTGTGTACATGACTCCTGCTGTACATGAGAAATGCAGTCTGACTGGAATTCTGCTTGGACACAATAAAAGCATTTTGTGCATCTACCCTGAGAGCTGCAGACCTGTTACTGACACCAGAGCTGCTCTGGGCCAGCAGGGGTTTCTGCTGAGGATGGGGGGGTTGTTCCCCAGGGCAGCATTCCAGCTGTGCCCAGGAGGGGCGAGGGCCGGTGCCGAGGCAGCAGGGACAGGAGGGAGCTGGGCTGGCTCTCTCCTGGGACAAGGTGCTGCTGGAAGTCAGTCCCCAAGGAGCACACACATCCTAGATAAGGTCTGTCCTGGCCTGAAGCTGAGGGGGGCAGGGTTGGATGGGAGATTGGGAAGGGATTGTTCCCTGGGAGGGTGGGCAGGCCCTGGCACAGGGTGCCCAGAGCAGCTGGGGCTGCCCCTGGATCCCTGGCAGTGCCCAGGGCCAGGATGGACACTGGGGCTTGGAGCAGCCTGGGACAGTGGAAGGTGTCCCTGCCCATGGCAGGGGTGGCACTGGATGGGCTTTAAGGTCCCTTCCAAGCCAAACTATTCTGTGATTTGGCCTGAAATAAACCCAGTGCAGCTGTCCCCAGCCTCTTCAAGGTGACACTGGCCAGTCACAGCCAGCTGAGGAGGAGCCCACCTTCCCCTGCCCTGGGAACACCCCATGCTGCATTACCATTAGCTATTGTTAACTTTTACAAAGGCTTCAACCATTACACAGTTAACAGCTTTATTAATTTAATATAATTATCCTCCCAGTAGCAGACTAATTCCTTTTCCTCCCTCTGGAGGTACAATTTAATGTTCTCTCTTCCCCTTCTCATGTACTTGGGAATCCAAGAATGTGTTAAAACTAGATCAATTCCCAACTTTTTCTTTAACAGAGGAGATGGCATTGTCCCTTACTTGGAGCAAGAGCTTCAGATTCTGAGGGCAGTGTGGGGCCAAGCAGCAGCCCAGCTTTAGCTTAACCCTCAGCATTAGACTAGAGAAATATCGTTTAGTATGTTATATTGAATTTTTTATTTATAATTGCAGCTTGCAGTGGGGATTGCAAAGGAAAAACCAAACATCACCTCCAAAGAAATAAAAACAACTGAAAAAGTGAACAAAAATCCAAATGCCAACCAAAAAAAGCCCTGAACTTTTCTGTGAAGGCTCAAGATTACTTTTTTTGCAGAACACAACCCACCCCACCCACCCACCTGCTTTTGTTTCAGGCTGTCAGTGCTCAATGTTCCCTCTCCAGGAAAATTCTGACACTCACTAAGCTCCAGGCCTCAGCAACTGTCAATACCAAAAAAAGCCCTAAAAGAAGATGAAAAGCAGTTAATAAAAGACTCAGTGAGCTGACAGTAATGGCAGAAGAAAGTGCTGCTTCCAAGCACTGCTCCAGACAGCAGATTTTCTGCAAAATACACCTGCTAGAGCCCTGCCAGGGCAGGCTGAGCCTCCCAACCCTGCCAGCAAAGTGAGTATAGCATGGGCCGTTCAAGGGTGTGAATTTCAGCCCTGGGGGTTCTGAGAGGAACACAGGAAAAACAGCAACATCCAAGTCCTGCTGCTTGCAGAGGAGCCAGCCTGGCTTTGTGTTGGGCTCTGGCTGTTTACAGATGGGTTTGTTAAAAATCTGCTTCATGTGTGCTAAGTACTTAGCCTAAAATCCATCAGTTATATCCCTTATAAGAAGTGAGGCCAAGGAAGGTGAAGCTGTCCAAGGCAGGCAGCAGCACTGTGCAAATGTCTCCTTCCAGTGGTGAACAGTCAGGCAGAAGGGATAAAGAGAAATCCATGCATTTTGAGAGAAAACAGTTAATTTAAAGAGTATTAAATGAGCAGAAGTACTTGAATTTGTCAGAAATAGAGCCATTACTGTCTTCTGGTCTTCAGATTCTCCATTTTCCTCTACTGTCCATTAATCCTATTGAAGCCAAGATTAGCAGAGTAATTGTTACATTAAATCTGATTATAAACTTTCTCTTTCTTCCCTCTTCAGGATCCCAAGTCTGTCATGGCAGGATCTGTAACTGGAATTCCATTAATATCAGTAGAATTTGGCATTTAAGTGAACAGCTGCTCCAGTGATAGCCAGAAAAGAAGGCACAGGATTGTCTGATAAACCCATTATTAAAAGCCAGCTAAAGCATTTTTCTTGAGCTGTGCAGGGAAACTGGCAGGGTTTTTAATTTATTTACCACTTTGAAGATGAATGAAAAAAATAAGTACATTCAAACCACTTCAAAAGTGTTTTTCTAAGAGATTTAGGTTTTGTCCTGACTCCAAGTTACTCAAAAATGAGGAGTGCTTCTAATGAATACAGTACCTCTGTTAGCTTGTACAAGTCTCCTCTCTTCTGGAAGCAGAAAGAGTTGACAAACCCAGATATGAAAATCCCCATTTTTTAAAAAACGAAGAATGAAAATACATGGAATTAAATGGCAAAAAAAGCTCCTTTTTATTACAACTTTTCAAGTTACAATGATAAAGGGATTGTCTCGTCTATGCCCAGTGAGTTTGGCTGAGGCCAGTCACCGAACTGCCAGGGGAATTCTGCTCCAGGCTGCAGGTACAGCTGTGTGAGCAGAGTCCCAGGGTGGAGCTGCAGCACCATCACTCCTCTGTGGTGATGTCTGCTCACAGCTCACACCCCATTCCCTCTCCTCGCTAAGTAAAAAAAAACCTGAATAACTCCAATATCGAATACCATGTAAAGATACCAAAAGTAAATATAATTCAACCAGTTTGGGTTCAAACCCTCCCCACATTTTCCTCATGCTAAAAGAAAAAATATTCCTATTCCACCCTTAGACATTTTCATGGCAGTTGAAGCCTCTCACAGGAAGAAACTGCTGTGGGTTTTCTGTCTACTTGGATCCTGTGGACAGCAGAGCAATGAGTCCTGAGGAAGCACTGATAGAAAGGATGTAGTTTCTGTAGGGAACAGGTTAAGGAATTGTCAAGATACTTCTTTGGTACAGAACACTGAGTAGGAGTTTTATGAAAAGGAAGGAATGGAAATGGTCTTTCTCTATAGTTTTAAAACTGAACTATTGCAACATGAAACAGCTCACAATCAGGGCATGAAGTCACCTGCAGAATTAAGACACCTGTAAAGTTAAGCCTGTTCTCTCACAAGTTTTATAAATACAGCTTTTGAATTAACGGCCCTGTTGGCAATGCTAATTTCCTTCAGGAAATTTTAGTTGTGAAGTTACTGAAACTAAAGCATCCAGTCAGGTAAGAGCTCCAGGCAACCAACACTGACACAGTGTTTCTGCAGGAAACTGAGCTGTGTCCTCACTCCAGAGTCACAATGGGAATGGCAAAGCCAGGAGAATTTCTGTATATTGTCCAAGTAATATCCTAGGAACATCTCACGTCACATTTATGTGATTGGGAGACTTTTTTTTGGTAAACTCTTCTTTTTGTTACAACATTCTAAGCTGATGCACTACAATGAGCTGCACTGACCAACAGAGGAATGCCACAGCCCACAGGACAACTACAGCTAGTAGTGACAACTAAAAGGAGTGGGGCTGTGGGGGTTTTGGTGTGGGGATAAAGGATACACAGTGGGGTTGAAGTTCTTCAGCACAAAGAAGGAAGCAATGATGACCAGGACCAGAAAGAGGGTGTTGTTGTAGAAGATGGAGAAAGTTGTTGCTTCATAGTCTGCAACCTCATTTTTCTTCCACAGAATCCTAGGAGCAAGTGGAGATAAAATTTCTAATATATTCAAATCAATGGATACCACAGAATGCTGGAGTGGTTTGGGTTGGGAGGAACCTTAAAGCCCAATCCCATTCCACCCCTGCCATGGGCAGGGACACCTTCCCCTATCGCAGGCTGCTCCAAGCCCTGTCCAAGCTGGCTGTGGACACTGCCAGGGATCCAGGACATGTCCTGGCACACCCACACTCTGAAGTGTGCAGTACTTCTCCTAGAAGACAGAGGGTTTGGCTCCAAAGCTCCCACCCCACAGAGTCCCAATGGGGATCCCCTCTAACACCAAGTGCATCTGAGACCTTCCCCTAACAACTCGCCTCAAAAAGGCCTGAAGCTGAACCAAGAGCTACACTGCAGCTTCTGCTCACCAGAATACAGAAAAAGCAGTGCCAAGCACAGTCCCTACTACCCCACTCAGAGCCTTGAAGAAGACATTTAAGGCAGTGCTACAACAACGGAGAGAAGGAAGAGGACAGAGAGATCACCTTTCATCCTTCTCCTTGCGGGACATCTTCCTGTTGTCCGCCTCGGACAGCTTGCGAGTCACCTCTTTGGAAACAGCATCTTCTCTTTTCTGGGCTACTCTGTAAGTAACACCACTCATGTCACACTTCAGAAACGTAAAAACCCCACAACCCAACCCTGAGATTACAGGAAGTTGTATTTTCAGTAAATAAATAATAAATAAAAAAACTTTATAAAAAAATAATAAAACTTAGCCAATACATAAGTTCTGTCAAGGTGAAGGGACAACAAGAAATAATAATAACAAGTACTAACAGTAATATAATTTACATATAGTAATATAATTCATAATTGAAACATAATTTGTGGTAATACCCCCTGAGCATGAAGGTGGATTTGCTGTATTACCGTACTCTTAGCTGACAAGATTTGATTATAATTACAAGAGAACAACAGAAACTAATTAGGAGATACTTCCGTGCAAAGTAATTTTTGGAGTAACATTTCAGGCATTCTTATTAATAAAAAATTACAGTAGTAAATTCTGGTTTTGTTAAATTATTAAATGATAAATTCAAACAAGCTCCAAACTTACTTGTGTTTGAGGACAAACTTGACGTTTTTATATGCAAAAGCCACAAGATAGGTACTGATGAGGGTCATGACGCTGTACAGGACTGCAGACTGAACAAGATCCATATGCCATATTCTCCAATAAAGCCCTTAAAAAAAGGAAGAATGGTATTTGAAGCGATTTCTCTCCAAGAAAAACACCCCTTTACTGGAGACCCATACTGAGATCTGAGCTCCGTAATTCCGCATTGCCTCTGCCAGACCAAAGCCAACTCCTCCAAAATCACCTGCGGGGCTTTCAACTGCATTGAAGGTACTCTGGAACGGGGAAATGAGCTTTGTGCGTGGCTGAAAGGGGCTTTGTGAGAGCACCGCGGCGCTGCTCCGGTGACACGTCAGTGCTGCCCCAGCGGCCGGGGACCGGCACCGCTGCCGGGCGGGACCCGACACGGCCGGAGCCAGGATCCCACAGGGCTCAGAACCAGG
>NW_024581136.1:20456119-20479717 GCF_017639235.1 Corvus kubaryi | reverse complement strand
GGACCCGACACGGCCGGAGCCAGGATCCCACAGGGCTCAGAACCAGGATCCCACACGACTCCGATCCAGGATCCCACACGACTCCGATCCAGGATCCCACAGGACTCAGATCCAGGATCCCACAGGGCTCAGAACCAGGATCCCACAGGGCTCCGATCCAGGACAGCCCCGCCTGCGGTGGGCTCGGAGCCGGGCGCGGCGCAGCAGCCCCGGGATCCGCCGCGGGCAGCGGGACAGAGCCCGCGGTGGGCGGTGGGGAGTCCTGATCCCCTCAGGGGCTGCTGATCCCCCTCTTCCAGGGTATTCCCCCCCCCCCAGAGTTGCCGATCCCCCTCTCCCAGGATCTCCCCTCAGGACACGCCGCCCGCCCTCGCCCGCTCACAGATGGGGATGGCGGAGACGATGAAGGCGTTGCCGAAGAAGAGCGCGGAGGACTTGGCCGAGAGGTTGCGGCTGAAGTCCTGCAGCAGCAGATCCTCCTCGGACTGCTGCCGGCCGCCGGGGCCGCCCTTGGGAGCCATGGCGGGACAAGGCAGCGTCAGCGCGGGCCGAGCGGCTCCGGGTCAGGCGCCACGGGGCGGGGCGGGCCCGGCCGGCCGGGAGCGCTTCCGGAGCGCGGCCCTCCCTCAGCCCGGCCCCGAGCCCGGCCCCGGCCCCATCCCGGCCCCGAGCCCGGCCCCAGCCCCATCCCAGTCCCGATGTAGCCCCGCTGCCCGCGTGGCTGAGGCAGGTGAGTCCCCGGCGGGCGGGATCCCTCCGGGGTGTCACAGTTCGGCTGGGAAGGAGTGGAAATTTCCCGTGTTTTCTCTCGTGTTCTCCCTAGCTGTGAAAATCCCACTCGCCAGCCCCCACAGAAGAGCGTTTCTGTCTTGTTTTAGGCTTTTAGAGCCATTCCTAATCTCCGCAGCTCCACCCCAGCTTGGGGAGCCGTGCAGCGTGCCCTGCTTTTCACTGTTTGTCGTGTTCCCTCTGCAGTTTGTGGTGACAGCCCGCAGAGATTTCGGGGATTAACAGCAGCGTCCTGCACCAGTGGGGAGCGCTTGCCAGTGGGGTGCAGGCGTTGTCCCAATGGCCTGGGCTGCCTGCAGCACTGCTTGTCCCCTGGACTGCCAGTTCTCTTCATATCTTTAACATTTTGATGTAAACTTCATTTAGCAAAGCATGTATTTGTCTAAAATTTAATCCAAGTCATTTCCCCCATTTATTTCCCTCCAGTTACTAGTGTTTTCTGCTTCCAGAAAACACATGAGGTGCATGCCATGAGGAAATGCTATGTGGAAATGAGAGTAAATTTAAATGAGGTTAAATATGATCAAAATGAATTCATTATGATAGAGCTTTATACAACACTTAAGTGCAGTAGGACTCTGCTTTTTGAGCTCATAATAAATTTCCAACAGAGCAGATTTTCAGATGCAGAGTGTGTTGATGCAGTGTGCTAACAGGATCTATTGATGTCATGTTATCTGCAGGCAGCTATGGGAGTTACACTTCTGCTAGCCAGACCTCCGTGCAGGCTTGGAAATCTCTCTCCTGCAGGGATTCCCAGGCTGGATTTGCAGACACACCAGCCCATCAGATGAAGCACAGGAGCTCTGAGGAGCAGCAGGAACACCTGTGAGTACCATGGAGGCCATACCTGTGCACAGAGGGCAGGTGTGCAGTTCCCCAGCTGCCACAGCCAGGGAACCAACCTTCTCCTCATCATGGAATCATGGAATGGGTTGGGCTGGAAGGGGCTTAAAGCTCAGCTCATTCCAGCCTTGCTGTGGGTAGGGATGCCTTCCACTATCCCTGTCCAGCCTGGCCTTGGACACTGCCAGGCGTGAACCTCTCCTGAAGTGATTTCAGCAGTTCCACTTCCACAGGTGGGAAATGCAGTTTGTCTCTTAGGTGGCATTCCCAAATGTGTGCTGAGGATGGCTCTTCAGCAAGAGTGGAGACCAGTCTTGGTTTCCTTGTAAAATGGGTTAAACCCCCAATGTCCCTGCCCATGGCTGGGGGGCTGGAACTGGATGGGCTTTAAGGTCCCTCCAAACCCAAAGCACTTTGTGATTCTAGTAGGAAACATCAGTAATTAATCAATGCTGCCAGTCATGTGAATTTTTTTTGTTAAAGAACATGCTTAGAGTTGTATAAAGTAGTTGGAAACTGTGGGGAAAATTAAGATTATTTCAGGATTTAGATAAGTCATTATCTCTGTCCTTGCCCAGATTTCTTCCTTCCTCTCATCTGGGTAAATTTGTTTTGTGTTGTGGTGGGATGTAATTAAGTCCTTTTTTTTGTGGTTTGGTTTACATGGGAAGGATGCTGTCATTTTGGAATGAAATCTGCCCAGTGACCATCTGTCTCCTCATTAGGATGAAACAGGACATTGATTTAGGCAGTGGAATGATGAAAGATTTTCATGAAAAACAAATGAACGCTTTGCTTTTTTTAAAGCTCCTGGCACTGGCAAACTGTGGCTTCAGGCAGAACTCTGTGTACAGTGAGAGCTTCATACCCTGAGTGTTTCATAGATGCTTCCCCAGAAATAAACTGGGCCAACACTTTATTTATTTGCCAATAAATAAAACAATTCCAGGTTTTGTTTAAGGGCCTAGATTTGTATCTTGGCTAAATCCTTACTCAGAAGCTGTTGAGAATGTGAGACATCAGAAGCAGAGGAGCAATGGCTCCATGACCTGAAAGCGAAAGTTCTCCTGGTAACAGGAAAATGAATGCTGCTGTCTTTGTAACTTAGGAATTAGGTTTCTAGCCAAATTTCTTCTGAAGCACAGCAGCAGTGATAAATATTCTGAAAATACATGGATTGTCTTTACTGCTCTCACTTTTTCTCTAAATTTATAAGGTGGACTAAGCTGAAAAATTTAAATGAGGGCAGTGACCTTTCCTGCCAGGGTTTGTTTTGTGTATTTTATTGTTGTCACTTATGTGTGCTTAGACTCAAGACACCTTTGTGTCAGGTTACTGCAATCTATCATGCAGGAAGGGATTAATGTGCTGAGTTTGGGATCAGCTGATGGGAAATTGTTTAAATACAAAGGAAAGCCTCCTTTGGATGAGCATGACACTCATGAACTAAGCAGCTTCTCTGGAACTGTGTATGGGAACTGGGTGAGTGAGAAGCTTTCCAGTTCTCCTGTGTGCTGTGCTTTTCCTGAAACATTCTGTGGTGTCTGAGGTTTAAAACTGGAGCCATAATCTGGCTGTGTTATTTTCCAGACAAATCAGTCCCTCCATGTGGTTTAGAATCCCAGAGTGGTTTGTGTTGGAGGGGACCTTAAAGCTCATCTCATTTCAAGCCCTGCCAAGGGCAGGGACACTTTCCTCTGGAATGTAGCCCCCAAAAGAGGTGCCTGTCATTTCTGAAGGCTGGGAATTGCTGGATTTCTGTGGCACTTGCTGTTGGTGAAGGCAGCTCAGTGAGTAGCATATGTGACCCATTTTTGATGTCTTGAAATGGTCTCATCTGCTCCAGTTTCCTTCTTTAGCGTTTTTAAGGTTCTTGTGCCTGTGGACCACGTGAATGAAATCATGTCTAGGAATAGATTCAGCCTTGCTCAGCATTTATTCTGGGAAGAGTTTGGAACTGACCACTTTTGAAAAGCAGTATCAGAGGCACTGTTTGGGAAATAACCACATTGCAAAGGCAGTCAAGCAGTCGTGTCCACGTGGGATACTGAGCTTGTGTCCCTTGAGCAGCAGC
Organism: Corvus kubaryi; assembly: GCF_017639235.1. NCBI lineage: Eukaryota > Metazoa > Chordata > Aves > Passeriformes > Corvidae > Corvus > Corvus kubaryi. Next base: position 20,476,008 of record NW_024581136.1, on the reverse strand, counting down.
CCACAAGTGGCTCTGCCATGGTCCTCACACTGGGGCTTTGTGGGGTGATGTGCAGTGGGATGGTCCTGGTCCAGTTCAGCACTGATCCCTGTCAGTGGGAGGGAGTCAGGCAGATGGGATTTCTGAGCCTGGCATGTGTCATCCTGGCACCCACCCACCGCTGCTGCTCCATCCCTCAGCAGTGTGGGAGGGGTTCAGGGTGCTTGGTGCCACTTCCCACCTGTGCCTTCTCTGGGGTTCCCTATTCCTGCAGCCTGGAGCTTGACCAGCACCTGGACTTGAACCACAGGAAAATTTAACCTAGTGTGTAATCAGAAGAGTTGACCATCCCTGTGCTGGTGGTTCCTAAAATGCTAATACCTAAAGTAAGAAGGATGAAGTAAAACTGAAGTGCCATGTGAGGGATGTTTGGCTGTGGGAATAAAAGGGGGTGTTACTGACTACTCATCTCCTGGAACAGTTGGAGATTAATGCATCCACAGAAAACTTTGTGTTTTCCAGTTGGCCAATCAGGGCTCAATTTGAGCCTGCTTAGAGAAAATTCTGCCAAATATTTTCCCAATTTAAAAAGCCACAGGAAATGTGAAAGACAAAAAGTCGTGAACAGAATGAACGTAGCAAGGCAGTGTCCTGTACCCTTCTGGAATGCTGAATCCAGCAACACACAGATGGGTGAATCCCAGCAATAAAGCATTTCTAGTGTGCTCCCACACAGAATTCTTGTGGAAAGAAATAATGTCCAAATGCAGATTCTCATTTGCAGAGCAGAGCATCTCCTCCTCACAGCACTTCAGGCTGTTTCCAAGAGCAGCTGCTGAGCAGAGCAGGCATGTGGCTGTTTCTGCATCATCCTAGGGCTGGTTTCATTTAGGTGTTCTGCAGCCTGGGTCCACCCAGCTGCTCCCTGAGCTTCAGATTTTGGTTCTTCGGTTCCTGCATTTTACAGGAAATAAGTGTTGTTGAATTTAGCATTGGTTTTGTCCGTTCAGTTACTTTATTCTCAGTTTAAGGTGTGTACACTCCTGTTTCCCTCCTTGCTGAGTCATGCAGAGCTTGGGAGGAATTCAAATTTGCGATGCCTCTCCCTCTTCTCTTGTAAGGATTGACCTTTTCCAGGGATGTCTACAGAGATTTTCATTTGAACCTTCAACTTCTCCAGGGTGCTGCAGCTCTCAGTGTTTTACTGGGTAACTAAAGGTTTGCTCCAGGGAGCAGCTCTTAGCTGGTTTTCAGATGTAAAACAGGACAGTGCTGTTACCTTCCAGGCATCCTTTTTTTAACGTGTTGGAAATTTTGGTTAAAGGATGGACTTTATTTGCATGTAGATAGTGAATTACCTGTTTGCTAAATAGAACTAGGTTAATTACATTATTTGGATGCAGATAGTGAACTGTCTGTGTGCTAGGTAGAACTAACTGGTGATTTTAGAAAATATTTCTATTTTAGTTGGCCAACACTGCATTGTAAAGGAACATTCCTGTTTTGTTTAGTTTAAAAAGGGGTTGGCCTAAAGGAGAAGGACCAAAGCACTGCTGTCCACACATTACTGCTCACCTGGTGCCAGAATCCACCTGGGAAGTGTTCTAGAGTTATCATTATCCTTGAAAAGTCTCAAAAGTTCAGTGGTGTTTTAGGAATCAGTTTGTGTTAGTTAAGCATTGGTAAGTGTTGCTTTGGCCTTAACTAAATTTTCAGGGTTTACATGGATTTAAGAGACTTCCACGAGAGGGTGCAGCAGCTCAACAAAATCCCATCTAAACCAAAGGAGCCTGTCCCCACTGTGGGCATATTTTGACTCATTTCATGTATTAATTTGTGTATTTACATCAACTTCCAGATTGGATGGGTGCTTCAGCAAATCAGTTTAATGTCCCAGAGTGTCCCTCCAGTCTGGTACTTTCTGGTGTACAGTGTTACCTGGTCTCAGTCTATACCTGATGCCCTGCAAATGCTCACTGCATGCATTTTAAAAATAAAATGTAGGGCTTTTAAAAAATATTATTGTTTTAGTTTGGAAGCATCATTAATTTTCCCCTCAGACAGGTCCAGCTGCAGAAGGAAACTCCACCTAGAAGACTGAGTTCTGGAGAGACTGCTGACCTGAGTGTGTCTCCTAGAACTTGTTTCTGTTTCTGTTCCGTGCTAAATGATTTCTGGTTCCGTAAGATAGGACTCCCTAAGTGGGGACATCTCAGGAGTGACTGAGCTCCAGCTGGACGGTGCTGCTGTGCTGACATCCTGAAAGCACAGAGGTGCTGTCTGCTCACACAGGCCAAGGGTCAAGGTCCGTTCCTCTGGCTGCGGCACTAAAATACCTCTGCAGAAATGATTAACTCCTAACAAAATTTCCAGGCAGAGAGCCCACCTTGGAATCATGTGTTCCCTGTCCGAATTCATCAGTCCTAAATCACTTCCTGAGATAAGATTATGTGATAGTGAAATAACCAGAAGTGGGGTGATGCTCACGTATAATACATGATTATTTTTTCCTGATAAATGCTGTTTTCACCAAACTTGAGGTATATTCAATAGAAGAAACAGCACACTGTGCTTTCAAAACTTTTAATTACAGTACAAGATATTAAAAGAGGGAGAATTTGAGACCAAGGAAATGAATCTGGTTACTGCCAGCTGCAGATGTAAAAGTTGGGTCTGGATTTAGAAGGTTCCATTGATGAATTGGAACCACTCGAGTTTTTAGACTTTTCTTTTGAGCAGTGTAAAAGAGAAAAATAGGAGGTTTACTAAAAAATCCCCTCCACACAGTGAATATGTCAGGTAACCAGCAAGAAAATTTTTATTTTAAAGATTAGAGCCACCTTCTTCCATTTACCTGCTGTAGATTATCATTTATAAACAGATACGGTCTGGAGATGAATAGAATTAAATTAATGAATAGAAATTAATTAATAAATTAATTTAATGAATAGAAAATTTCATCTTGACATATTTGGACTGTGACGTTTCTGCTTTCCTTGTCTTGAGGACCGACCACAGCAGGTGGAGCCCAGTAGGTGTCAGTCCAGCCAAGGCTTCCTGAGTACAGGTGTGACTAAACCTCTGCTGCCCTCCTGCCTCTTCTTTCCCATTAGTGAAACCTGGCTGGCATCATTTCCCCGTCACAGAGACACAGCCAGCACATCAGAGATTACCTTTTCCCTTCTGTTAACTTTTAATAAATGTCTGCATCGCTGACCTTTCCTTTCCCTGGGTGCTCACCTACCCTGGCTGGCTGGCAAAGGGTAGGGCTTGCAGTGGTATTTGCAGGGGATTAGCATTTGTCATCAAGCATCGGTATGGAAAAGCACAAATCCAGGCACTGGGAGCTGCCTTGAGGAGAAGAATTTGGGAGCTCAGCGTGACCAGACCTGGCTGGGTGCGCTGGGCTGAGCCCCCAGAACCTCCCATGCTCTGGGCTGAGCCCCAGTGGGGGCAGCAGGGGAGGGGAATTCTGCTCCTCTGCCCCCTCAGGTGAGAGCCCACCTGCAGAGCTGCCCCAGCCCTGGGACCCAGCACAGGAAGGATCCGGAGCTGCTGGAGAGTGGCCAGAGATGCTCCAGGGCTGGAGCCCCTCTGCTCTGGAGCCAGGCTGGGAGAGCTGGGGGTGCTCACCTGGAGAGGAGAAGGATCCAGGGAGAGCTCAGAGCCCCTTCCAGGGCCTAAAGGGGCTCCAGGAGAGCTGCAGAGGGACTGGAGACAAGGGATGGAGGGACAGGACACAGGGAATGGCTTCCCAGTGCCAGAGGGCAGGGATGGATGGGAGATTGGGAAGGAATTGTTCCCTGGGAGGGTGGGCAGGCCCTGGCACAGGGTGCCCAGAGCAGCTGCCCCTGGCTGCCCCTGGATCCCTGGCAGTGCCCAAGGCCAGGCTGGACATTGGGGCTTGGAGCAGCCTGGGACAGTGGGAGGTGTCCCTGCCCATAGCAGGGGTGGAATGAGGTGAGTTTTAAGGTGCTTGCACCCCGAGCCATTCCGTGATCTCTTTGTTAGTTGTCAGCACGTTGCTGTTTGTTGGCTTGTATAAAACACTAGAAAGGACAATGAACTTTCCTGTACTGGGATGTGTTTTAGGAAGTGAAGAATGTTCATTGTGCAAGAGTGGAGGTAGAAAAGGAGTTCTGTCACTAGAAAAAGAATGTGTTGGAGCCTGAGAGCTTTGTTGTTTTACCAAAAACATTTAAGTCAGATGTTTCCCCTCTTTCATCAGCAAATCCAAGTGTGCATACTGATTATCCTGTATTTGCAAGTCAGAGTTGTAAATTGCTGCATTCAGCTGGGGCCGTTTACCATCTGAAAGAAATAATTAAAAGCTTTCTTTCTCTTGCTTAAGATTTAAACATGTATTTAAAGATGAGATCATGCTTTCATGGTGGTCAGAGTTTCTTTCTATATTTGTGTGGGGTGGCCTCAGAAATGGGTGTACGAGGGGCTGGTGTGCTGTGTTTCCTTTAATTACATGTTTGTTTCGGAAAAGATGGTTATTCCAAGAACCTGTGTCTTTGCCTGGTTCCATCCTCCCAGCCCCAGTGCAGCAGGAGCTGTGCCCACCCCAGTGTGCAGTTCAGCCATATGTGCCTCTTATTTATAGCTCATGCGTGAAGGGAGCTATTCCAAAGTGGTAATTTCTGTTCTGGTGGTGGCACATAAATACAAGTGTATGTGAGCAGCTCCTTCTCCCTGAACGAGGATGTGACACATCCCAGTCACCCTACTCGGGAACGCTCGAGTCCAGACAAACTGGGAGGCTCTGTCTGATGCTTCAGACACTCAAGAGCTCAATTAATTTACAGATGATAATTTGTCTTCAGCTCCTGCAGATACAGATGCCACCTTTACTCAGCCTCTCTTGAGTCATTCTCTCTCCAACTGCATTGGAGAGAGACTTATTTACAAGGACATGGAGTGACAGGACGAGGGGGAATGGCTTCAAACCGACAGAGAGCGGGTTTAGATTGGAGAAAATTCTTCCCTGTGAGGGTGGGGAGGCCCTGGCACAGAGAAGCTGTGGCTGCCCCATCCCTGGAAGTCCCCGGGCCAGGTTGGATGCGGCTTGGAGCAGCCTGGGACAGTGGGAGGTGTCCCTGCCCATGGCAGGGGTGGCATTGGATGGGCTTTAAGGGCCCTCCCAACCCAAACCAGTCTGAGATTCTGTGATTCTCTGGAGTTCCATTTCTGTAATTTGTTGGGAAAATGGCATATCCTACTGCACTATAAATGCAGCTGTGCAGCATTTTCCAGCTGTGCTGTACAGCTTGTGCCACCTTAAAACAAGTTTCCTTCCAGCTGCCTGTATTTTCTGTATGTGTAATTTCATAAAGTCACTGAGCACAAGGAATGAAAGACTGGCTTTAAAAAGAAAACAAGGACACGAGTTGTGGAAGCCCAGAGTCGTTTGGGATGGAAGGACCTTAAAGCTCATCTTGATCCAGCCCCTGCCATGGGCAGGGACACCTTCCAAAGATCAGCTTGCTTCTAAGCCCTGTCCAACCTGGCCTTGGACACTTCCAGGGATGGGGAGCTACAGCTTCTCTGGGCAAGTAATACAGTAGGTGTCCCAGCAACATAAATGTTACATTCTGAAGTTATTGACTCCTTTATAAGTTATTTTATCTGGCCATTATTAGTGCTGTGCATGCACTGGTTGTGGTTGGCGGCCGTGTGAGCTGCTGGCCGTGTCCCGCTGGGGTTTTCTCCGGGAACAGGCTGTGATTCAGCAGGGAAGCATGCCAGGCCGGCACGGACAGCTGAACCGGCCCCGTGCTCCCTTACACGCACAGCCAGACGGTGACAGCACGGGCATGGCTTTGGGACAAAGGGAGGTTAACTGCTCTTAACCAATTCCAGCCATAAAATACTCTGTAAATAAACAATAGCTGCCTGTAGTGCGTTATCACAGGACGGGCTGGGGTGAGAAGGGACCTTTAAATTCCTCTCGTTCCACCACCCTGCCAGGGGCAGGGACACCTTCCACAGACCTGGTTGCTCCAAGCCCCCTCCAACCTGGCCTTGAGCACTTCCCGGGCTGGGGCAGCCACAGCCTCTTGGGGAAACCTGTTCCACTCCACACTCGCTTTTCCGGAGTGTGTCACCGGCAGGAGCACAGCCCCGATCCGGGCAGCGCCGTGGCAGGGGCTGCGTGTGGGTGCACCAAGTGAGTCAGGGTGACTTTGTTCCGGGATGGGCTCCGTGTTTGTCTCTTACTCATTAATTAGCGCAGCTGGAGCCGCTCGCACCGAGAGCTCGGCGGCGCGGGGAGGGTCAGGGTACCGTCCTTGCGTTCCGTGAGGACGGTGTGTTCCTTCGTGCTGCGTGACTGGAGCGCCCGGGCTGACACGGCTCATTCCCGGCGTGTTCCCGGCCCGTCCCCGGCTCGCGTGCGAGCCCGACGCACGCAGCGCCGTGCTCGGGGACATCCCTCCCTGCCGGGCTGAAACGAAACGCTCGGTGCGTGATAAATGAAATGCGAAGGGGCCTCTCGTCCTATCGCTCTCGGGAACTCCTTCGGGCGGCGCTTTCGGTTCTCGCCGCTGACAGCGGTGCGGGGCGGGGTGCGGCGGCCGGGCGGCCCGGGGTGGGCACGGGGCGTGCTGCAGCCTGGCCGGCGCCGCGGGGGGACCGGCCGGGGGCGGGGGAACCGGCCCGGCCCGCCCGCGCTCCGCCCCGGCCGGCGCTGCCGTCGCAGCTCTCGCGGCAGCGATACTTAAGCGGGCGGCGGAGCGAGTGAGGAGGAGCGCAGCGAGTTGGGGCGGGATGTGCGGCCGGACGCGTCCCTTGGTGCGGACACGGCGGTGCTGACCCCGCACCGGCCGCGGTCAGGGTGTCCCGGCGCGGCTCCGGCACCGCCCCAGCGCCCGCCTCGTTCATTACATCTCCCCCCAGCAGAAAAGTGGTTTCGCTCTGGAGTTACCGTGGATTTGGGTCAGAACGCGGGAGCCGCGCCGAGGGAGCCCGCGCCGGTAGGTCCCAGCTGCGCTGGGCTGGCTGCCCGGCAGCTCCGCCGTCCTCAGGGTCTGTCTCTGGGCTGGTGCTGTTATTGTTTATTGTTGAAACGTGTCTTAAGGCCAGCGGAGTGGCTTTCTTGAGCAGAGGAGGCGCGGCTCGCGTGCGATGGCGAGCGCGATGGCGAGCGCTCGGGGAACGAACCCCCCCGGCGAGGCATCGGCGGCTGCTGAAGCTCGGCGTGCGGGGAGCATCGCTGCGGGGATCGCTCCTGCCTGCTGCTCCCGGGGCCGGCCTGCTGGAATGCTGAGACGGGAATGCCGGCAAAGCCCCGTACTCGTCCTTCTCGCCGCTTTATTTTTAGAGTCGTTGAGGGATCCGGCTCCGCTCACTAAGGCAGTTCTGTAAAAATAGCAGCAAAACTTAAATGCTGATCAAGTGAGGAATATAAATATTGAAATAGCAGCAGAGGTATGGCTGAACAAGATCAGAAGTCACTTGCTCAGCACCTTGGCACTGCAGGGGTCCTTGAGACCTGGCCGATCCTCTTGCTCCTCGCCAGGGCGGTGAGACCTGGGCTGCATGAACGGGAACATCCCATTCTCTTTGGAGTCGAGGATTTTTAAACCCTTGGAGTTACTTGAAGGTGCCTTTGGTGGTTTGGAGGAATTGCCTGGTGTCTGTGGAAGAATAACAGATGCACCGATGACTTTGGGTTTAACTGCCAAACAGATATACCACTTGCTTTAAATTTAATCTAAAAAATGGGAAAATTTGAGAGGTACAGCTTTTTTTTTTCTTTTTCCTGGCAATCCTGACGTGCTGTTTCCCAGGGAAATGGAAAAGCCTTACAAATGAATGTTCCAAAATACGGAAGACTCAATGAGAAATTTTCCAGAGCAAATCATCAGTAGTAAGAGATTATTGCCAAATTTTCTCTGTTTTCTGGGATTTTGTTTTGAAGTGAGGAGTAACTTTGCTCGGAATGCATTTATCCAGGAAGTAATCCTTAATGTGCTCCACTCTGAGCATTGAGCCTGCATATGAGATTGAAGCAGGTTTAATTAAATGTAATCAAATATTGCAGGATTCCTGATTAAAAGGCGTAGCACCTGCTTTTGGTGACGTACGAGACACACTGCTTATTTGTGCTTTAAAAAAATACACTTCTGCAGTTTGCAAATAATGTTTTTCTCAGTTCCTGAGTAACTACCACCCTTCTGTTTGCTTCCCTGCCCTGTTTTAATTCCTGTTGCCCAGCGTGGCGAGAGGCAGAGGAGCGCGGTGTGTCACCACCGGGTGACCGGGTGCCAAAGAGCAGGGCCACGGGGGGTGCGGGCGGGGACAGGGCGGCGGCGGCCGGAATGGGCTGTGAATTGCTCAGAACCACGCCGGGGTGACATCCTGGCCCCCGCTGAAGCCCGTGTGAAGTTCGCCGCGGGTTTCCGCGCAGCCAGCGGCTCCCCGGCGGTGCTGCCGGTGGGAGTGGGAGGTGGCACGAGGGAGGACACATGCGAATGGAATGGGAATGTGTAGGTTTGCTCCTCTGGTGGGAGAGGAAATGGTGCAGGAATGTCTGAAATGTGGGGGGGACTTGTCTCATGCTCCTCAGGTCTGTGTGTGAGGGAGGCACAGAAATCAGCGCTGTCATGTTCGCTTTTGTGGAGTAGAATGAATCCAAGTGCTCTTGTTTATTGAACATCCTGACAGGGAGGAGGCGTCGGACCACCCCCCTTTCCTGCCCACCCTCGGGGGACTGTGTGCGTGCCTGAGTGTCTCAGAGCCTGGATGTGCGGGGAGATGAGGAGTGTGGGTTTGGGATTAATTAGCCGGAGTTTAGCTGTTTTCAAGCTTTACGTGCCTGAGGGCTACCCGCAGTCACAGCGAGGGGAGGAGTTTGCTGTTGCTGGCTCGAAATCCTCTCCAGGGGTGATCTTGTTCGTGTTAACCATGAGCAATTAGAGAGATTAACTGTCTTGTTTTCTTTTCTGCCCTAGATTGATTCTTGGGAGGCTCTGGGACATTTGAAAGTGATTTGGAGAGAGCAAAGTCTGTGTCCGATGGACACCGAACCCCAGCCAGCGTGTGTGGTGCCCCAGGCTCCCTGCCCAGGAATGAAGTGCTCTCCTTCAGAGGACTTTTCTCCTCAGGTGAGGCTGTCTGAAAAGATCCCACCTGTGAAGCCTTGCTTCAAGAAGAAGCAGCAAGTGCAGAAGAGACTGGATACACAAGCTCTGCGGGCTTTGCGGCCGATCTTTACCAGCTTGCTGGGAGCTGGCACCTTGGGTAGGGTCTTCGTGCCCCGAGGCCAGCGTGGTGGCCATGGTGATTTATGTGAACCTGCTGTGAAAAAGACTCTGGACCTCGGTACCTCTTGCCCCCAGACAGAAAATAATGTGACTGTGCTGATGCCAGCAGCTCCAGATGTGCAGGGTCAATTGCCAGGAGCTCATCCTTCCCCCGGGCATCGTGAGCGGGGCGTCCAGTCAGGAGAGCAAAGTTTCTCCCCAGAAACGCCTGGAACTGCTGCTGATAATGGTAATGAATCATTCCAGGATCATCCTTTGCACCCAAGTGCTAGTGATGGTGCAGCTTGTCCTTTGTTCCCTGACAAGGTTCTGGAAAGCTACACATCTAGCTTACTGCAGGAGAACAGCTGTCCCATGCAATACAACTTGACCCCGAGCAATAAATTCAGTGCTGGGATATTTCAGGATAAAAGTGAAGAAGCTTCCCTTGACCTGGTGTTTGAGCTCTTGAACCAGCTGCAGTATCACACCCACCAGGAGGATGGGATTGAAATCTGTGTGGATTTTCTCCAGGGCACTTGTGTTTATGGCAGTGATTGTCCCAAGCATCACACAGTGTTACCCTATCACTGGCAGGTGAGGAGGACAGTAACTCAGAGGTGGCAAAGTGTGACCAACGATTCCCAGGAGCACCTGGAAAGGCTTTACTGCAACCCTGACAATGACAAGATCAAAGTCAAGTATCGGTAGGTAACTGAATTTACTCCTTTGCTGGGAAGGGTGCAGAAATTTAACAGGATGTGCCTCTTTTTTCCCTGATATTTGTGTCCAAGTGTGTTAGAAACCCTGGGATGATGTTTCCTGATTTATAGCCAACAAGTTTAACTCAACCAAAAATTCTTGTACACCTGTAAAACTGTTGTTTAGCATCTGGAATGTGTTCTTTGAGGACTTGGCGTGCGTGAAATAAGAAAACTTCAGCTCTGTAGGAATTCAGAGACTGTTGTGCAATGCTGTGCTTGTTCTTGGTGTTCCTAATTAGTCTTTTCTCTGCATTAGACAAAGTGGCAGCATGAAAGAGCCTTGGCAGCGCTGGGGACAGGAATGACAGAGCAGTTGCTCTCTGCCACTGTGAACACAGACTGGCTGTGCACTCCCAGCACAGTCTGTGCCATTCCACCCCAAGCAGCTAAACCAGAGGGGAGCTCTGGGGAGACCTTTGGAAATGTCGTATCACTGCGAGTAAAGGGGGGTGTTTCAGCTAATTCCCTGTGAGCAACCTGAGCCACCCTGGCAGAAATGCTGATCATCTCCACTATTAAAGCAGCTATTGAAGTTATTGTTTTCTCTGTACAGAGCTGTGTTTATTGACTCATTTTCTAAAATTAGCCAACAGCTGTTAACTTGATGTGGTTGTGTGACCGGTGCACCCCGAGAGCTAAAACTTCTTCAGCTTCTCCCCTGCAGGTTCCACTTTGAGGAGCAGTGGGGAGGAGTGATGTTTACAGGGTCCAGTCAGTGCAGGGTGCGGGCTGGTTTGGTTTCTTTTCTGGAGGAAGTGTGTGATGCACATTGTGGCAGGGCAGATAAGAGAGGAGAAGTTTGCCAGGCTGGCACAGCTCCAGTTCTCAGCGATGCTTCTGTAGTGAAAACTTCACACTGCCTTTGCCACACTCCCCAAATCCTTCGGGGTTCTGCTCACTGTCTCTTCTTCCAGTTCCTGAAGGAGTTATATCCGTGCTTTCTCAATATTTTATTTTCATTTATTAAGCTGAGATTTCTCATTTGGCACCAGAGACCAAATCTAGTGCTTAAAGTCAGCATTAGTCTTTACTCTCACTTAATTTGATGCTGGATTAGACACTAAATTCAGCCTTTTTCATAGACTCAAACTGGTCTGGGATGGAAAAGACCTTAGAGATCACCCAGTGCCAGCCTCTGCCATGGCAGGGACACTTTCCACTATCCCAGGTTGCTCCAAGCCCTGTCCAGCCCGGCTTTGGACACTGCCAAGGATCCAGGGGCAGCCACAGCTTCTCTGGGCAACCTGTGCCAGGGCCTTTTTAGTGATGGCAATATCAGAATATGGATACTCCACACTAAAAACGAAGTAGGATATGTAGTAGGGAACAACCATATTTTATAGAATTGTCTCGAAGAAATATGCCAGTCTTCAAAAAAATTGAAAAATCTTTTAAGTGCATAGCAGATAAAATTTGCTTTTACAACAAACTTGTATTTCCCAAGTATTTGAAATTATTTCTGAAAACAAAATAGCACAGCCAGAGCCAAGCCCATTAAATGATTTAACTTTGAGCTCTGTGCAAATGAGCAAATGGTTTTCTTTTAGAAGTTGTGTCACCAAATCCATCACTGCACATGAGCTCTGTGTCCTAAAGGATGGACTTGGGAGTGTTACTGGTAAAGGACACAGTGCTTGGTCATGGCTTAGTCATCCCCAGCCTGGGAAGCTGCTGTGCAGTGACATCGCCCTTGCACTGGGTGTGCAGGTCCCAGCCTGGTGGGGCTGCTGGGCCTGAGGAACACGGAGTTTCTGCCTGTCTGATCCAACTGGGGACAGGGTTGGCAGGTGTGTGCCAGAGACAGAACGTTCCCTCGGTGTGAGGGAAGGCAGAGGAGCAGCGTGGGCTCGGGACAGCCCGGTGGGACACTGCCCTTGGGATGAGGCACAGCCTGGGAGTGCAGACCTGACCTTGTTGGGCTGAGTGGGTTCTGCCAAACTGCAGATTTACACTGAATATTGGGGAAAAATTCCTCCCTGTGAGGGTGGGCAGGCCCTGGCACAGGGTGCCCAGAGCAGCTGGGGCTGCCCCTGGATCCCTGGCAGTGTCCAAAGCCAGGCTGGATGGGGCTGGGAGCAGCCTGGGATAGTGGAAGGTGTCCCTGCCCATGGCAGGGGTGGAATCAGCTGAGCTTTAAGATCCCTTCCAACCTTGGAAGAGCTTCGCGTGTCAATAAGCATCAGTGAGACCTTTGGAGTGAAGTTCTATTTAAGACCAGAGCTGCTGATTTCAAACTTTGAGTCTGATCCTCCTTAGAGCTTTGACTTGCCAAGGTTTTAAGCCAGGTTTTGAGGTGGGAGGTCAGTGTTCTACTGTGTATGATTGCCAGCTTCTTCTTATGCAGCATCACGTTGTGTGAGGAGAACCTGGCAGGTGTGGGGAGCTCCAGCTGCCCGGTGGTCCCTGCAGGCTGCTGCCCGTGTCCCGCGTGTGCTGCGTCTCCGGGGAGCTGCGAACGTGCCCCGCCAGCGCCGCGTCCCGTGGTTACGGCATTATTTGTTAAAGCCATTAATCTCCCGTGGTCAGACGAGCTTTGCAGGCCTGTCTGCTCCCTGGCAGCCGGCAGGAAACGCCTGCTCAGCACTTTGCCTGGCCAGCAGGGCTGCTGTTTATCCTGCTGCGTGTCCCACACGGTCTGGGCGGCGTGGCGAGTGGGATTGCAGCGTGCGCGCGGAATCCTGGCACCAGCGCTGCCCCCAGGGAGCCGGGCCCTTCCAGAAAGTGTTGGGCTATCAGCTCAATTAGGGAATGAGCTCTAAATTAGGGTGTTCTTCAAGGAGCTATTTATATAAACCTGCCTTCCTCTTAATTATTGGGATGAGTAATGATGGAGATAAGTTATTGAGATGAATATTGTAAAATATACATTAAGCTGTTGCCTCTCACCTAAGGGAATGTGATCTCAGAGGAGTGGTAAACCTTGTTTAGTTACTTTTTAATGCAACTCCTTCAGCTACTTCTTGCAGTTTGGCCTCAAACTGAGTATTTGTCATAAATTACTTATGTTTTTTGTATTCTTAAGTCTGCCAACTATGTAGAGCCACATACCAAGCTATCTGAAAAATGGGGGAACATCAACTTAAGCAGGTTAAAGTACTTGGAAGCACTCGGGTTTTCTTCCTAGATGTGAGGAGAGGCCCTGGAGAAGTTCCAGCTTGCAGCAGAGAGAGCAGTGCCAAGTGCCGCTTTCCAGCGGGAGATGCCCACGTTGGGATATTTTAAGATGCTCTTTGCTGAGGGGAAATACTTGGCTGAGGAGCTGAGCAGGTTTCCCCACACACACACCTGTCCTATCATGCGCACATTGCTTTTCAAAGCAAGCAACAGCATTAGAGATTACAGGGGGATTTGTTTAAAAAAACCCTGCGGTTCCTGACCCAACAGTTCCCCCCGCTTTGGCAGAAAATTCCACTCTTTCTCTTGGCAAAAAGGTCTCCCAGCTCGCCTGACACAGCAGCTTCTTGCTGTTGCTTTGATTTCGTTCCTTTTTCTTTCTTTTTCCTATAATTTCCGTAAGTTTTATGAAATGGCTCCTTCGAGCTAAAAGAGAGGCCAGGGTGGAACGGCTGCAGTGAGGGAAAAGCAGGTGGGTCTGCAGTGGGGCGTGTTGTGCCTGGGAGCTGTTCTCTCCCTATGCACTCTGGGTTCCTGGGTGAAGTCCGAGTAAATAGCAACAGGACAAGAGGAAACTCAAGCTGTCCTGGGGAGGTTCAGGTCGGATATCAGGAGGAATTTCTCCATGGAAAGGGTGGTCAGGCACTGGAAGGGTCTGTCTGGGGAGGTTTGGAGTCTCCATCCCTGGAGGTGTCCAAGGAATGAGTGGACATGGCACTCAGTGCTCTGGGCTGGGGACAAGGTTGGACTCGATGTTCTTGGAGGTCTTTTCCAACCGAAATGATTCCATGACTCTGTGACCACGGTGTGTTCCAGTGGAGTTATCAGTGGGCATGCAAAGGGACTGGGAAGGAAGGGCATGGACACAGTGAAATGTACAGGAAACTGGTTTTCCTTCATTCCTCTGTGTGTGGGATGGCTGCATCTCTGGTGCTGACAGAATGTGCTTGATGTGTTAAAATCATACAGAGCACAGCGGAGGCATTTCAGGCATGGAATCACGGAATCAGAGTGGTTTGGCTTGGAAAAGTCCTTAAAGCCCATCCAGTGTCACGGCTGCCACAGGCAGGGACACCTCCCACTGTCCCAGGCTGCTCCAAGCCCTGTCCAACCTGGCCTGGGACACTGCCAGGGATGGGGCAGCCACAGCTGCTCTGGGGCAGGAGTTGTTTGGGGAGTTCTGCAGGTCCCTGGCCCATTAAATAGTTAAATTTCAGAAGTTTTCTGTGTGATCCACACAGCTGCCACAGTGTGTGAGATAAGGCATGTGTTAGTGATAACACGGAGATGAGAAACCAGCTGAGAGTCCCTCTGCCTGAATTTGGGGGAGGTTCTTGGCTGTACCCTCTGAGAGGTTTGGAGCTGCTTTTCATTCCTTTCTAGGAGGAATGCAAGAGCCTCGAAAGAAACTCCTGTGAAGTGATTCTGGCAGTGTTTGCCTTGTGCTGTGTGGGTTCCTTTTTGCTGCGCTTTGGAGCACCAAAAAAGCACCATTTCCGTATGAAATGAAACTAATTGGCTCCTAGCTGCACAAACGCAGGGAAGCCCTGAGTGCTGTGTGGAGCAGCCGAGGAACCAGCAATCACTGTCATCCCTCCTCTTGTTTCCTGTCAACAAACAGATTGCAGATTGGGGAACAGCTGTCACCTGGCTGCAGGTTGAGGTCAGGCTGTTCCCTGGCAATCTGAAACAAAGGTCTGGGATGGCTGCAGGGATTGCTCACAGGAGCTGCTCCCAGGTAATGCAGCAGGCACAGTGCTGTGACAGGACTGCCCTGTCTGGGACCAAGGGCGAGCACAAAGAGGCTCTGACAATTATTTGCTCAGCAGGAGCAGTGATCAAGAAGTTCCTTCCTGCTGGGTACTCGGATTTGTTGAAATCAGGAGGGATTTGAGCTGAGTAGTAATTGAGAATCTGATTCTTGTAGTCATGTGTACACAGGAGTGCTATTTTTTGGGGGGGAAGCTGTTTGTGGAAGGTGTGACAATGAGCATTCATTTTTAGGAAAAGCCTGGAGTGCCAGGACAAGGGGCAATGAATTCCCACTGCCAGAGGGCAGGGATAGGTGGGATATTGGGAAGGAATCCCTGGCAGCTGTGGCTGCCCCTGGATCCCTGGCAGTGTCCAAGGCCAGGTTGGACACTGGGACAGTGGAAGGTGTCCCTTACCATGGCAAGGGTGGTACTGGATGGGCTTTAGGGTCTCTGCCTGTATCAGCTCTGCAGCCACTCAGAGCTGTGCTTGTGCTCCTCTAAAACATCAATAGTTTAGGTTGGAAAGGGTCCTTAAAGGTCATCCAGTCCCACGCCCTGCCAGGAGCATCTTCCACCGATTTAACAATGAAAGCAAACAAACAAACCTCTCCCAAACACATCCACATGCGGAGCAGCTCAGAGCCCTTTAACCCAGCAAGCCTGGACAGGGACACCGTGTTTGTGCTCCCCTGCAAAGGAGGGGAGCTGGGGTTTGAGTCACGAAATAGGGTGGAATCCTTGGGAGAGGGGGATGTGCTCCACACCCTCATTGCTGTGGAGTTTTAGAACTTTCCAGTGCCTCACAGCCCAGGCCCCCCCAACCCAGGACCTCGTGTTCAGGAGTGGGTTCTTGGGAAGAACAAACAACTTCTGGTACAGTCTCTTCTCCTCCAGCAGCCCTGCCCCAAGGACTTCCTGATCCAGAGCTGGGGGGGAGAGAGCTGGGGGGCTTACTATTTTTATTTTTATTTTCCCTGCCAGGCATTCGTCTAAGCTGTGTGTATGTATGTACACATACACATATATATGGGCCAGTGTGTCAGCAATTGTTTCAGATTTACAAGCTGGCCCTCCTCGCTGTGAAAATTCCAGGAGATTGCTTTTCCAAGCACCCCAGTCACCAATTGTACAGGCAGGGAAAAACAGTCTTCCCAACTTCTAGAAAATAAACACGGGAAAAGCAGCAAAGCCACTGCTTTTGGATTCTTTTGTCCCCTAGGATGGAGCCTTTCAGCTGAGAGAGAAGTGTGTCTGTAGCACCTCTGCCATTCTGAGGTCTCACCTCCCACGTGGCCCACGGTCACCACAGAGAGAAGCAGCGTGACTTGATGAGGGGGCAGATTCAGTAAAATCTGGAGCTAATTTGCTGCCCTGGCACCTGCTGCCCCTCTCTTGGGGTTGAAATGAGGACACACTGCTAAGGTTGAGGCTCAGATGGGTTGCTTGTGCTCTTGCCCTGCTGCAGAGGTTGCTGTGTGCCTTCCACAGGCCGTGCAGCCCAGTCCTGGTTATTGCTGTGCTTTCACTGCTGTGTTGGGAAGAGCTGTTGGTGCACATCCCTTGGGAGTGTTCCCTGGGCCTTTTCCTCCCACTGTGGCTTTCGATGGGAGCACATTTGGTTCTGCTGTCTGAGCTCTGCTGTTGCTATTTCAGTACCTGTGCTTCAGAATTAAACTCTTGGCTGGGTGTCCAGCTCTGGCACAGGCTGCCTGCTGGAGTCCCCATCCCTGCAGGGATTGAACAGCCCTGGGGATGTGGCACTTGGGGACGTGGGTCAGTGGTGGCCTTGGCAGTGCTGGGGCAATGGTTGGCCTCGATGGTCTGAGAAGGCTTTTCCAATTTAACCAAACCTGTGATTTCTCTGATCTTTTAAAGCCAATATCCTTTAAGAGACATTTGGTTTCAGACAGGAGTTTAAACTCTCAGTCCCCCGCCCAAAGCTGGGCACATCTCTGGGAGAGTCCTTCCCCTGCAGCTTCAAACAGGTGTACAAACAAGATGAAACCTTGCTGCTCTTGTGTGACCAGGAAGTGCAGGTGCCTGACTTGTCTCCTGCAGTAACTGAGCTCCGTGTGACTCTCCCAGCCCCGAGTGCAAAACCTTCTCGTGCCTGTTTGGCTCTTTGAAGCCCCTGAGGTCCCCGGGTTGTTGCTGGTGCAGAGAGGAACTAGCTTAGTCAGAGAGAGAACGTGGCCAGTTTCAGCATGGCAGGGTGTCTGAGCGTGTGCTGAGTGTCACAGCTGTTCTGATGGGAACAGGGTTTCATTTCCTGCTCGGCCCCTGCCGCTCGCAGCGTTTCTGTTTTTTTCTGAACCTGTTTGCGGTAACTCACGGCACGTCCCCGAACTCGGAGAGCAGTTTCAAACCACATGTATTTTCAGAGCACTTACAAAACAGATTTCTCTACTCATCTATTTGTACATAACATCTCGAGAGTGTTTGCCTTGCTGAAGGGAAAGAGCCTGGGGGATTCACGCATTAGGCTGAAGTTCTTCAGAAGGATGGAAGGAAGAGCCCAAATATCCTTATTTTGGCTGCATTCATCTGAAAAAGTTCATCAGTGTTATAACTCACCAGTCGATGAACCTGCTCAGTCCAGTGTCCTGGGAAGTTTATACCTTTGTGTTATTTCTTAAGTTTAGGGAACAGAGAAAATGGAACTTATTCGTGGGGTCATGTTCTGCTGTTGAGATCTCGTGGAGTTTTATTCTGAACTGTGCTGTTCTGCAGCACCAAATTTGGGCTGTGTGCCCTGTTCTTCCGAGAGTTCAACGTGCTCATTCTCTCTGTGCAAATAGTTCCACTGAACTGCTTTATTTTATAAATAGAGACCTTTATTTGGTGAGTTGGTGAGGAGAAATTCTTCAGAAATCTCTGTTCTCACCTCTCGAAGAGTCTCTGTGGGACCTTAACAAGAGCACAAAGTGCCAGGACAAGGGGAATGGCTTCAAACTGCCAGAGGGCAGGGTTGGATGGGAAATTGGGAAGGAATTGTTCCTGTGAAGGTGGGCAGGCCCTGGCACAGGGTGCCCAGAGCAGCTGGGACTGCCCCTGGATCCCTGGCAGTGCCCAAGGCCAGGCTGGACATTGGGGCTTGGAGCAGCCTGGGACAGTGGGAGGTGTCCCTGCCCATGGCAGGGGTGGGATGGGATGAGCTTTAGGGTCCCTCCCAACCCAAACCATTCCATGATTCTAGGACTTTGGAGAAGTAATTTTAGTCTGGCTGAGTATCCATCCTTCCCACAGGCAATTGGGAATAGTCATTCCTACCTCGGCAGTGGATGAGCTCAGGCTCTGTGGTGTTTGCAGGGGGTTTGACAAACATTTCTGTGGGGAAGGGCAGCTGTGTTTGCAGCCCGGGTTTCATGCTGCTCGTGCAAGGGGCAGTGGGAGGAACCTGGGCCCCACCAAGGATTTGAATGCATTTCCTGCTTTCCAAACCTCTGACAAACTGCAGCCTTCAGAACCTGCTCCTGCCACACTGACTCTTCCAGGAATAACAACACCAGATATGATTTTACATCATGTTAGCTACAAAATTCTTCTTTACATGGAATCATCAAATGGTTAGACTTGGAAGGGACCTTAAAGCTCATCCAGTGCCACCCCTGCCGTGGGCAGGGACACCTTCCACTGTCCCAGGCTGCTCCCAGCCCCAATGTCCAGCCTGGCCTTGGGCACTGCCAGGGATCCAGGGGCAGCCCCAGCTGCTCTGGGCACCCTGTGCCAGGGCCTGCCCACCCTCACAGGGAAGTATTTCTCACTAATATCCAATCTAATCATGTTTTACACCTAATAATAAATTATTTGGGATAATAAGATGGGATTTAAGGTCCCTCCCAACCCAAACCATTCTGGGATTCTACACCTCAGACAAGTGCTGGGTTTGAGGTTTTGTCCCTCTGTGCTGAAAACCATGTGTTTAATGGAATACAAAAGGTGAGAATTGTCTGTTTTTCCCGCTCTTTGCAGGGGCCAGGAGTTCTGGGTGGATCTGAACCTTATGAAATTATATGAAAGTGCAGAGTTCGACCAAATGCGGCGCCTGTCCACAGCCTCCTGCCCCAGCTCCAGCTCCAGCTGCTACACGGTGTGGAAGTACTTCTGCAGGGACCACTTTGGCTGGAGAGAGTACTCAGAGGTATGGCCCCCTTCCCTGCCCTGGAGCCCTGAGCCCTCCTTGCAGTGCACACTAAATACGTACATGTTCAGCCTGGTTCCTCTGCAGACACTCTGGGAGGTGATTTGGAGTTACTCTGAGGATGAGGAGGGTCAGTGTTCAACTGAGAAAGCAATGAAGGCACAGCTCTGCTGGCCTGGGTTATGGTTCTGTGATCCTTGAATTAGCCCTGAAAGCACCGGGGACGTGAGGGCTGGCCAGGCTGTCACACTGGAGAGCAAAGCAGCTTGTGGCAATACCAAGGGAGCCCTCCTGGAGCCTGATCTGGTTTTGTGACAGTGGCACCGTTTCTGCAGCCTTTAGAGCACCACCTCCACTCACCTTGGCAGCTTTTCATTGATTGCCCTGTCCCCAGAGCTCTGCTGAGGCAGGACAGGCACTGCCAGAGCTGTGGGGTGCAGCTTGGAATGAAACCTCATCAGCATTGGCAGTCCCAGAAATAATTCCTGAGTGTAAGAACTGGAGAGAGCTGGGCAGAAATACCACAAATGACAGGTTTAGGGTGTTTGAGCTGCGAGGAGAACCACAGGGCCTGGCTTTGTGCAGTGTAGAACAGGAATGTGAACTTTGGAGCGTGCGGTTTCTCACGTGTGCATTTCCCTTCCCCGTTTTACCCCCCGTGTTTTACCCCCCGTGTTTTACCCCCCGTGTTTTACCCCCCGTGTTTTACCCCCCGTGTTTTACCCCCCGTGTTTTACCCCCCGTGTTTTACCCCCCGTGTTTTACCCCCCGTGTTTTACCCCCCGTGTTTTACCCCCCGTGTTTTACCCCCCGTGTTTTACCCCCCGTGTTTTACCCCCCGTGTTTTACCCCCCGTGTTTTACCCCCCGTGTTTTACCCCCCGTGTTTT
>NW_024581136.1:20433594-20456019 GCF_017639235.1 Corvus kubaryi | reverse complement strand
CCCGTTTCCCCCATTTTCCCCCCCGTTTTCCCCGTTCTAGCCGGTGGTGAGGCTGATCGAGGAGGCGAGCTGCCGCGGGCTGCGCGAGGTGCGCTTCGTCACCTGGCACAACCAGTACATCCTCAACATCAAGGACGGCTTCCAGCAGAACTCCTGCTTCCGCAGGGAGATCAAGAGGAGGCCCCTGCTGCGCTCCTGCGTGCTGCTCACGCCCTTCCTGCAGTAGGTATCCCGGGAAATGGGCAATTCCCGCTGCTCTGCACTGGGCTGGCCGGGGCACTTGTGTTCCTGAGGCGTGACAGGAAACCCGCACTGCCGGGTGGGAAATGGGAACGAGAATCCAAAATCTGGGTCATGCTGGCAGCTCCTGCCACTTTCCTAAATATTACATACCTGAGGAACTCCTTACTGTTATTTAATTTGTAATGTACCTTGGGGCTGTTGGAACATCAGGTTTGCCGAATTCCTGTCCATTTTTCAGCATCCTGGGCTATGGAAGGTGTCCCTGCCTTGGCAGGGGATGGCACTGGATGAGGTTCGAGGTCCTGGCAGCCCACACCATCCTGTGGTGGTTTAATGGGAGCACTGGGTGTGCTCACAGAGCCCTCACCCCTCTGGTCCCGAGGGGAGGCTGGGTTTGGTCACAGCCTCAGCACACATGGGCTGGGAGGTGTTTTTATGTGGGGTTTTACAGGAAGGAAACCCCAAGGTATTAGAGAGAAACTGGAGGGTGCCAGTAAAAACCAAGAGTGGACTTGCTGGTAGAGCAGTCCTGGTTCTCATCCTAATGAAAAGTGGGGGTTTCAGGGGTCCTCCTCGTGTTTTGCTGCCTGGGATCATTTTACCACAGTGATCTGCTAAAATGATGCAATTCCCAATTAATTACCAGCTAATTTTGTTGGACCTTGAGGGCTCTGCACTCATGAGGGATTGACCAGAACTGTTTGTGCCAGCTACCAAACGTACAGACTAAACTCTGAGAGTCTGCTCTGCACCAAAGCTCATTCTAATTTTCTTTATCCAGAGCCCTTGTAAAGCTCACTTACACACACACCGATTCTTGGCAAGAACAAGAGCATTTTAAATATTTATGGGATCTATCCTTAAGCAGTCAGTGTTGCCTCCACTTCCCACATGATGCTACCTGAGATTTGTTCTTTCCCTCACCTCCCACCTGCTTAAATCTGTTCTAAAATTGGAAAAGAATCCTTGAGTAGAAATGAAAAATGTTGACTTTTTAATGGCTTCCCCTGTAGAATAAATAATATAAATATTTTACACCAGTCAGAAGAACCAAACAAAGTACACCAAAGGATTGCAGGATTTTTATTGGATTTGATGTCTTCCTCATTAATCCATGATTTACTGGCAATCTCTGCTTAGTCTTCCAGTCCAGTGTGAGTGATGAGGCCCTACAGGAATATTTTTTTACCCATTTGCCTATCAAAGAGGAAAAACAAATTAAAAACAAATGCACACTTTGGTATTTGATTGCTATTTTAATAATAATTCTTAGAACAAAATCCATTTTCTGGGTTTCTGCTCAACTGTTAATAAGCAGTGAGAAGAACTTTGAGTTAAGTCAGATCCATGCAAATGAAGGGAATCCTGGCCTTGGCCTCAAGCAGGAGGTATCAGCCACTGAGCATTCAGTGTTTCTGCCCTGAGAGGTGGGAGGTCTGTCACAGCTTTCCATGTGCTGATTTAAAAACAGACCTTTTTCCACCAGACGTCCCCTCTCCCAACCGTTTTCCTTGGATTTGATTTGATTTCTGCCCATCTGTGGGGTTTGGAGAGCAGCTCTGCCCTGGGCGCCTGGGCTCTGCTCTCTCCTGCTGCCTGCTCCGGGGCACGGGGGTGTTGACAGCTTTTCCTAGGGAAATACTTTGGGAAAATACTTCTTGGTGGACTTTGGAGCTCGTTCCACGTGTTCTTGCAGCTGCAGGAGCTGTGCTGGTGTGAGCCAGGGCGCAGCAGGCGCTGCACAGTCCCAGTGTTCCCCTTGGTGTAGGAGGGAGAATCCAGGGAGCAAGGATTTACTCAGCTGAGTAAGGGCTGCTCACTGAGGTGGGATCAGGGCAGCATAAACCACAAAGGCCTCTTGCCTCAGTGTAGCAGCTTCCAGAGCATGAGGATTCCGCAGAGCTGCAGGTGGGTGGGAGCAGAGTCCTGCTGGTCTCCTCCACTGGCTTTTTTTTCCAAGGGGCTTTTTCTGGCATCCGTGGGGCTCCCTGGCCACAGCTCCCTCCCTCAGCCCTGCCTGTTCTCCGGGCAGCGTTCCTAGAGGAGGGGCAGGAGAAGAACCAGCTGCAAATGCAAATCCACATCTGGCTGTGCAAATGGCAGTAAGAGTCTTCCTGGGTTGGGAAGGGGCCTTAACTCCCATCCAGTGCCGCCGCTTGCCAGGGGCAGGGACACCTTCCATAGCCCAGGTTGCTCCAAGCCCTGTCCAACATGGCCTTGGACACTTCATGGTAATCAGAGGCTTTTCAGCCACGGTGGGGATGAACTGGAGGTGACTGGAGGCTGCTGTGGGTGTCTGAGCACAACCTTTGTCCGTCCCCCAGGACCCTGGGCGGCAGCTCCGCGGTGCCCTCCCTGTGCTCCGACCCCGCCTCTGCACAGGACTTGTCCCCAGCTGCTGTCACCTCTCCCAGCTTCTACCCCGAGACCTGGATTGGCATGGATCCAGCTCAGGACTTCATCCAAGTGCCTGTTCTGAAGGAAGACAAAAGCTATAGAACCATTTATAACCTGTTCCACAAGACTGTGCCAGAGACCAAATACAAGATTTTGAAAATCCTGCGAGTGCAGAACCAGTTCCTCTGGGAGAAGTATAAAAGGTAAGAGAATGCAATTCCAGTTCTTTTATAATGGATGTTCCTAGAGGGGGAATTTTGTAAGAGAGATTTGTATCTCCTCTCACAGCTCCGCTCTTCCAGAGGGCGACGCCGTAATGAAAACAGCTTCTCCCCGGCTGACCTGCAGCAAATACTCACCTTCACTTCCCACTTTCTATTCCAGGAAAAAGGAATACATGTCCAAGAAGATGTCTGGGCTGGACAGGATCATGAACGAGCGGCACCTGTTCCATGGCACATCCCAGGATGTGGTGGACGGGATCTGCAAGCACAACTTCGACCCGCGGGTGTGCGGCAAGCACGCCACCATGTTCGGCCAGGGCAGCTACTTCGCCAGGAAGGCCAGCTACTCCCACAACTTCTCCAAACGCTCCCCCAGGGGCATCCACTTCATGTTCCTGGCCAAGGTGCTCACGGGCAGGTACACGGTGGGCAACCACACCATGAGGAGACCGCCGCCCGTGGAGCCCGGCAGCATCACCAGCGACCTCTACGACTCCTGCGTGGACAATTACTTTGAGCCCCAGATCTTTGTTATCTTCAATGATGACCAGAGCTACCCCTATTTTATCATCCAGTACGAAGAAGTCAGCAGCACTGTCTCCATCTGACAGCCTGTGCTGCTCCTTCGCAACCTCTCACCTGGCAGCCATTCGTGTGGGGGAAATAAAATCTGGGCACTTCCTAACTGCTGGAATGACTTGGAAGGAAGGAAATCTGAAGTGACCAACTGTGCACTTGGTGGTTGATTCCCTATGTGGAAATTGTACATATTTTTCCATTGTTTATAGTTGAAAATCTGTGCCTTTTGTTATAAAACACTGTTTACTTATGTTAGTAAATATTCGTGTTTCAGAATGTGTCTGTGGGTGTCATTTCAGTGGCATTCTGTGCCTGTCACACTGATCTCAGAATTTCACCATGGCCATTTCTAGGGAATCAGAACCACATTTCATCCCAAGGATATTAAATTAGACATTCTCCCAACCACTACTTTGTATTATCATATTTCAGAGAGACTGGGAGAGAGAGCACAAAACTACCCCCTGCTCATACTTTGCATTATTAAACAGGAGAACACAAATAGCTCGTTTTCGAAAATTCAGAAGAGATTAGCATGGTCAGTGGGGAGGGTTTAAAGCCTAGGACGGCTTCCCAGCAGCTGCTGGGACACACAGTCTGTCACTTGTTGGGGTGGGACTGACTCTGTAATTGTTCACCTCAAGCCCTGTGGTTTGGATGTACCTGAGGTGCCCTGTCCTCACTGGGACCTTTACAAGGAAGGGTGTCTCCCTCTCGAGGCTCCTGCAGTAGCACAGGTGTGGCCGAGGAGCCCTCGCTGCCCTCCAGGGAGCTCCTGTGGGGCTCAGGTGGCTCCCTGGGATGGGAAGGGACCTTCAGGCTCAGTGTCCTGGGGCTCTCTTGAAACTCAGCTGGGCCTGGCTGGAGCTGTGCTTTGGGACAGCCTGCTCCACATCTGCTTGCTGGGGCCTCACAGAAACGTGTTCTGCCATGGGAGAGAATCCCCTGCTCCCACCAGCACCCCACTGCTGGTTCCTCTCCTCCAGATCACTCCTGGTTTCCTGTAGGTCAGCTCAGCTGCAGGTGAGCAGAGGGGGAAGACACAACCAGCTGGTTCCAGTTGACCCCAATCTCCTGGAGGCTCTTGGCAGTGCTGGGAGAGCTGACACTGGGGGTGGGGACATTGGCACGGTGGGATGGGGATTCCCAGCTGGGGTGTGCAACCTGGAGCTGCTCCTGCCCACAGCTCACATCCCATGGGATTGCTTTGGAAAGGTACCGGGGCCAGGGAGGAGGGGTGAGGGTGGCTGAGGAAAGGTGAGGTCACTGGTGGGCTGGGGGTGTCCGTGCAGCTCAGGGGGGTCTGCACCGGGGGCTGTGGTGGCTTCAGAATGGAGATTTTGGATTCACTTCAGAGCCAAAGCCTTGGAATGAGGGTTGCTGTTCCTGTGGGTTTGTGTTGAGTTGTTCTCTTGCTCGAGGCTCCTGACCAGGCTGAGCCTGGGATGAACAGGATGGGAGTGGGAGGTGGGACAGCTGCTCAGAGGGGGGAGTTTGTCTTCCCTCCCACTTTCCACAGGCAGGAAGTCAGCTGTGGTTTTTCCTTGGATGTTGTAATGGGGTTTTGCTTTTCTGAGTCCTTCTCCTCCGCAGCCCCTGCCCAGGGACACTCCCGGGGAGGGTGTGCCTGAACCTTCCCCTTCTCACCTTCCCTGGGGCTGTGGGATGAGGGAGCTCCGTGACGCCGCTGCCAATGCACTGACAGTATTTACGGTGTTTCCGTGACAACGCGCTGAGTGTCTGAGCCACCGTGCAAGGGCTGAGCACACCGGCGGCTCCTCCTGGGTGACACGGCCTGGTGTCCTCTTCTGTGCCACCTGAGCCTGCCCCACGGCTTTTCCCTGGGGATCCCGGGGATCCCGGCCGGGGCCGGGGCCGCAGCCGTGTCACCGTCACCGCGCTGCCGTGCCCGGCCAGCTGAGCACTGCTGGCCCTCCATCGTCCATCCGCAGCGCCCCGGGCTCATGTGGGATCATTCCCGGCTTCCAGTTCCCTGGGCAGGGGCAGAACGTGCCCCTAATTACGCTAATTGCCTTCTACGTGCGCCAGGGCAGCGCCGTCCGCGGCAGCGGCTGCTCGAGGGCCACCTGAGCAGAGCCCTGAGGAATTGCCTGTTCCTAAATCCTGCTACTGAGAGGGACACTGGGCCAGAACGGGCCCGATCCCGCCTTTGCCAAGGGGCTGCTCCCGCCCTCTGTTCCCGTTCTCGCTCTGTGCCTGTTAAAATGACACGAGTGCGGTGACAGCCTGCGGGCCGGGATGGTGCAATAGTGCCCGACTCCGTGCTGAGCCGGGCTCTGCCTGTGCCCACACCCGGGGCACCCTCTGGCCCTGTCCCCGAGGGCGCCGTGGAACCGATAAATCCTCCTCGTGCCTCTCGCCCTGCTCTCGGCGCTGTCACCGGTGGAGAATTCGGGGATGAAAGCGGGTGACAAAGGAGGGGCTGCGATAAGGATCTCGCTGTGTCGCTGCCGGGATCGCCGCGGTGACACACCTTTGGGCAAGGCCGTGTGTTGTGAAAAGCCCCTCGGGGAGCTGGTGGCCCTGCGGGGGTGGCACCAGTGGTGGCCTGGCCGAGAGGGACCTGCTGGGCTGGCTGGGCCATCAGTGGCGCTTCTGTTCCCGTGGGAAGCCGGGGGGCTGTGGGCTGTGGGTGTACCCGGACACCCGGAGTGTTTGGGGACGGCCAGGCCAGCCCAGCTCGGCAGGCAGCAGCCGGGACAGTGGCGTGGGTGACAGAGAAGGATGAGGTCACCTCTGCCGCGGTCACTGCTGGTGCCTGGGATTTGTCATGAAACAGCCTGTTCTGGACAGCGGGATAAAGGTGCTCCAGGGGCCGGGAGGAAGGAACAGTTTGAGCAGGAGCTGATTTGGGAGCTGGGAGGAAGGGCAGGAGCTGTTCCTGGAGGAGACACTGAAGTGTCAGCAGCCCGAAGGTGCTGTGGGAACGGCCAGACCGTCCCCCTTCCCACACGGGCCAAACGCCGCTCCCGGGGCAGCCGCCCTCGCCAGGGGCCTGGCTGGGCTCGGGGACACCCCCAGGGACCCGGCTGTGCCCTGCTCCTGCCTGGGTGATTACCTTACCGGGGGTTCTGGGGCTGTCCGGCCGCGGGACCGCGTCAGAGAACAGCCCTGGAGTGGGAAATGTTCCCTGTCCCCTCCTTCCAGGAGCTGAGGGCAGAGCTCTGCGGGGCTCTTTGGGGAAGTGGCTGCACGGAAGGTGCAGGCGGTGGGTGGGGAGGTGGGAAGGTTCTCTGGGAGGTGTCCTGTGAGTGGGAAGGAGCCCTGGGAGGTGTCCAAACCAACGTCCTGCTCAAAGTAGGGTCAGCTCTGAGGTCACACCAGAGAGTTCAGGGCTGCCTTGAGCAGGGCTGGAGCGTGCTCGGCTCCTGGACAACCTCCAGCCACGGCAATGTCCCTGTGAGGGGTAGAAACACCCTTAAACCCAGGATTATGGTGCCCCGGGCTGATACAGCCCAGCTCCTGGTGTCCACGGGCTGCAGTCCGTGTATGTGACTTCCAGACTCGGAGCAGGGGCTGTAGGAGAGGTGCTGGAGATGAGCGAGACCATTAATGGATGCAGAGAGAGGTTTCTTGGGAGCAGGATGCCGGAGCTGGGTGCCTCTCCCAGAACTTCCACAGGATTTCTGTGTCTCTTCCACAGCCCACTTGAGTTTTGCCTGGGAAAAAAACCCTTTCCTCTCAACTCTGCTGGGAGAAGCAGAGTGAGATGAGGCCGGCGTGCCACAGCAGGGTGGGCACAGACTGGCCCTCGGTTTCCTCCTGCTGGAGGGGAATTTGGCACCTCGTGAGGGGCTGAGTCATGGGAGACACAGAGTGCAGCACACCACGAGCCTCCTCCTGCTTCCCAGCACCAAACCCCTGCCCAGCCTGGGGGCAGGGATCTTTTTATTTGTAGTTTTTCTTGTAGAAATCTGAGGTTCTGACACAGGAGTGAGAACTGGGGGATGCATGCAGGGAGCATCTCTGGCTGCCCCTGGAGTTTCTCCATCCCTGCTGTGTCATCACCATCCGACCATCACAGCACATCCTCTGCATTAATATTTATTTTTCTCTTATGGCTACAAAGTCTGTTTTTATGCGAATAATTTCCCACAGACCCAACAACAAATGTCAAGTTGACCTAAGGGTTGTTGTTGCCTCAACTTTCTTCGGGCTCCCTCTTGTCCAACCAGCCGGGTACAAGTTGTCTCATGCGTAATTAGCCTGTGATAAATCATCTCCTGCCTTCTCCCCATGCACGAGGAGCACATTCCCATGTGCTGACCCACGCTGGGCTTTGTTTGCCTGTGCACTTTGTGCACTCCCTGTACCTCTGCAGCTGAGCAGGGCCCGGCCTCGCCCACAGCCACTCCAGCTCTCTGCAGCTGGATGGGGACAGGAATCCATTCCATAGCCATGGATTGCAGCTGCTCTGGGATGGGCTCGTGGGGGGACACTGATTCAGCTTGGTGGAGGTGATCCAGAGCAGCTGGGGCTGCCCCTGGATCCCTGGCAGTGCCCAAGGCCAGGCTGGACGTTGGGGCTTGGAGCAGCCTGGGACAGTGGGAGGTGTCCCTGCCCATGGCAGGGGTGGGATGAGATGGGATTTAAGTCCTTCCCAACCCAAACCATTCCATGGTTCTGTGACCCCTGATGTCCATGCAGACAGAGGGTGGATCTGCTGTCCAGCTCTGAGCCCAGCTCATGGCCCAGCCTGGAGAGTGAACACCTCATTCCCACCTCTGCTCTCCACCAGAGCAGGTTGCTCCAAGCCCTGTCCAGCCGGGCCTGCTCATGCTGCTGTCCCCAGGATGGGTGTTCATTGAGAACCATCCCAAACACCCTCAGCCGGGTCACAGGAAGGACGGGACAGGGAAGTTCTGCAGTAAATACCACCATGGAATCAAATTCCTGTTTGTTTCCCATGAACTCGGTGTTTGCGCAGTCAGACCAAAGGGCTTTGGCTTTCACTCGGATGCAGCACCGAGGCCAAGGCACCAACTGATGCCTTTTCCAGATAATCTCAGCTGGGATCTGCTGAGCTCAGAACTCTCCTGCTGACAAAGATATTCCAGGTGCTTTCTGTCTCGTTCCTGCCTATTTTCCAGAGCAGCAGGCATGGGAAGCACATTGTAGAACTGTTTGATAAAACCACACAAGTGTTTATAGTGCCCTCATTTGTACCACAGTGTAGTGAGCAAAGAGCAATAATTACTGCAAGCAGTAAACCAGGGAAAGGAGGAATATTGGTTTGCATTCAGAGCCCCCCATGTGTCCTGGCCTGGAGCTGCTGTGGGGCTGCAGGGCTCAGTCCAGAGGAGGCCCCGGAGCTGCTCCGGGGCTGGAGCCCCTCTGGAGCCAGGCTAGGAGAGCTGGGGGTGCTCAGCTGGAGAGGAGAAGGATCCAGGGAGAGCTCAGAGCCCCCTCCAGGGCCTAAAGGGGCTCCAGGAGAGCTGCAGAGGGACTGGAGACAAGGCATGGAGGGACAGGACACAGGGAATGGCTTCCCAGTGCCAGAGGGCAGGGCTGGATGGGATATTGGGCAGGAATTGTTCCCTGGGAGGGTGGGCAGGCCCTGGCACAGGGTGCCCAGAGCAGCTGTGGCTGCCCCTGGATCCCTGGCAGTGCCCAAGGCCAGGCTGGACATTGGGGCTTGGAGCAGCCTGGGACAGTGGGAGGTGTCCCTGGTGGCACTGGATGGGCTTTAAGGTCCTTCCAACCCAAAGCATTCCATGAGGAGGCACCTAAGGCTCCCTGCAGCTGGAAAAGTGGCACCATTGTCACCCTGTCCCCATAACAGTGACCGGTGCACCTTTTTCATCAGCTCAGAGCTGCAGCCCGAGCCCTCAGCTGCTGAGACAGCCGCGCAGGCAGGAGCCGTGGGCTGCACTCCCTTGCCCTTCCCAGCCAAGCTCCGCCGCGTCTGCCCTTCTCTCCCCCAGAGGAGAACGGAGAGCAGGAATTCTCCTCGTCCCGCTCTCTACAGGGCTGGCTTGGGAACGAGCAGCTGATGGAGGAGGTTTCACTTGCTTCCCGCGTTCTGACACCCTCTTTAGAAGTACTGAGATTTTTTGCTCTGTCACCAGGCGATCTTTGTGCAGCCCGGTAAAATCTCCGAGGTGCGGGGCCAGCGGGCGCTGCCCTGGGCAAGTGTTAATGAGCAGCTCCTCTGTCAGCACCCACAAAATCGATGGAGAGGAAAGGACGTGCAAAGACAGGCGCTTTCCTGGGCCGGGGGTGACTGCTGTGCTCTGGAACCAGTTGTTCCCTGTCATCTCCTGCCCAGGCAGGGAGGGACAGGGCGGCTCCTCCCGGGGGAACACGGCCCCGACCCCTCCCCACCCTCAGCACGGGGAGCAGGAGGCTCCTGCGGGGGCTGGGAAGCCGGGCTCACCCGGGATCTGTGTCTGGCTCGGAGAGGGATGGATCTGGGCCTGGAACGGCGGTGGGAGCTCTCCTGAGCCGCCCCCGCGGGCTGGTGTCAGCCAGAGCTGTACCGGAGCTGTGCTGCTGCGGCTGGGTGAGCCCTGCACACCCGGCCGTGCCTGGGAGGGGGTTCCTGCTCTTCCCCCCGCACATCCCGCCTCCCACGGCTCCCACTTCCCTTCTCCCAACATTTCCTGGTTTCACTTGCCCTGGGATCGATCTGCACCCCCTTGGAAGGGGTCGGAGTCCCTGCCCAGGCTGGTGATGAGGTGTGGGATATGGCAGTGGTGGCTGCCCCAGCCCGGGTTTGTGGCACCTGCTGAGAGCACCGTGGGGAGACGTGGGGGGAATGAGGAACCAGCAACAGCTTTAGCTGGGAACAGAAGCACCAAAATGCTCCCAAATGCTCCTGTTCGCCTCCCTGGGTGTGAGGAACAGAGGTTTGAAGCTTTCTTGTGAGCTGGTGCTAAAACCCATCCTGAAGGGAGACGGGAATTGCTGCACCCAGGCAGAGTTTGCTGTGCCCCCGGCACTGGCAGGGACCTGCTGCTGACCCTGCTTTAACCCCGGCGGCTCCAGCTCGTGTGTGGAGCGACCTTGGGGAGGAAGGAGCCGGCAGAGCTCCGGGAGCATCCCCTGGGCCCTCCCAGCCGTGTCCGTTCCTGCTCGTGGGGGCTGTTGCAACACCAGGACGTGGCGTGTGAGTTGTTCCGATTGTTCCTGCTGATACTCAGGGTTTATCCGTGTCTGCTGTTGCTCCATGAGCTGCAGTCGGCCGGGCTGGGTGGGATCAGACGGAGCTGCCTCGCTCCATCACCGGGGCTGAGCCTTCCAGGGAGCGCTGCCTGCTCTTCCCAGGCTGTTCCCCGTGTCCTTCCCCTCTCCACGCACTCGCAGCCTCTCCCTGCAGCCCGCCGGGCTCTCCCGAGGGGCTGCACCGCAGCTGAGGAGCTCTAATGGCTCATTTGTCACTGATAAGGCTGCGATAACACCGCCAGAGCAGCACTGGATGTACAAACGCTGCCAGTGTTTGTTCTCAGCCGCGACCTCTGCACGGCACGGGCTGCCCAGGGCACGGGCTGGCCGCAGCCTCGGCCAGGGGCACACCAGTCGGACGCAAACCTTGGGAAAACGGGAATAAGGTGCCAGCGGGGGCCCAGGCTGAGCTCCCCGGCAGAAGCGGTCCCTCCACAGCCCCGGGGAGCAAAGCTCAGCCTGAACTCCTCTGAGTGTCCCAGCCAGGGGCAGAGAATGTGGTGAGGCGCCGAGGAGCTGTGGGACACCGTGATGCCTCCAAAATCCTCATCATCTCCAGTGGGCAATGCCAGGATGCAAGGAAGGAAAAGGCAGGATTCATCTCCCTGGCTCTCAGGGATGCAGCACCAAACACCTCACTCCTGCTCCAGGAGCATCCACCATCCCTGAAGTGTTCAAGATGTGGCACTTGGAGATGAGGTTTAGTGGGAATGGGGGTACCCGGTCGAAGGTTGGAATTGGCAGCTTCTCCAAGCCTGGCCTGGAAGTGCCACGTGAGCATCAGCTGCTCCCGTGAGCGCCGTGCTCCTGGGTTGGTGTTGCAAACATCTGGCAGGCCGCTGTTTGTTTGTTTCTCCACCTCACATACATTTTCGTCATTTCTGCTGGGGATG
Source organism: Corvus kubaryi (assembly GCF_017639235.1). Taxonomy (NCBI): domain Eukaryota; kingdom Metazoa; phylum Chordata; class Aves; order Passeriformes; family Corvidae; genus Corvus; species Corvus kubaryi. The sequence goes on along the minus strand of NW_024581136.1, from coordinate 20,444,498 downwards.
CTCCGGGGAGGCCGCGGTGCTCCGTGCTCCGCAGGAAGCCAGTCTAGCCAGGGCAAATCTGGGCTTGCTTTGGGAGGGAAGTCGGGAAGAATGAATATTTGCCCTGTGGCACCAATTTCCTGTCTAGCATTCTCCAAAACACAGCTGGAGAAGGCCCAGGAACACAGATGTGTGTGTGTGTGTGTGTGCCTGGCACCCTCCTGGCAGGGCTGGGAAGGAACCTTTGCTCTTCCCCTCCTCTTGTCAGAGCCCTTCGTCCTTCAGAATTCCCAGAATCAGCACTTTGCCGGGGAGCTCTTCTCCTCGGGAAACACCAGTTCATTATTCTGTTTAATGTCCCATCTGGCCCACGTGGGAAAACGCAGATGCTGCCTCAGGACAAGGAGTGATGCAATGGATGGGCTGGGAGGGAGGTCTGGCGGCTCCGGCCACTGCCGGCGATCCCAGAGCCCCCCCGGGCTGGGCAGGCACCTCCACACTGCCTGAGCTTTAACTGACAGTGAGTTGAAATGATTTCCTTTATGAGGCTAACGAGTGGTAGCTCAGTGCCATGTCCACTGCTGACATCCCAGTGCGATGGGAGGACAGAGGAATGGATGCTTGTTGCTGTGTAGTTACAATAATAACCAAAAACCACCCCAAACCTGATTTATTTTAAGTGTGCCTTATCTATACATGAAATCTTGTTGTGGGCTTCATGTAAAAGGTTTTTGATGCCTCAGGTTTGACATGTGTCATGAGTACAGGTTTTACAGGATCACAGAACATCCCGAGTTGGAAGGGACTCACAAGCATCGTCGAGTCCAACTCCTGGCCCTGCACAGGACAATCCCAACATCCCAGCACATTCTATCTGATCACATCCTATGATTCCCACAACATCAGCTAATGAAAGCCAGCTTCATGTGGCCCCAAACAAAACCTCTCATCCACATTTTCACCTTCCTTCTCATGAAACTTATTTGAGAAAGCCTTTCTTTGTCACCTCAGAAACTGCTGGCAGTTGGTGGTTGTGGTTATGGAAATGCTTTATTTGAATAGTTATGGGAACAAGTTTCAGCCGAGGGCTTGGTTTGGCTCCAGCCCCGTCCTGGCAGCGCTGGAGCAGCTCTGGAAGCACTGGATGGATCATCCTGGCTCTAAGAGGCTCAGGGTCCAGCTGAGAGCAGCGCTCTCAGGTGTGAGCAGGGGCAGGATTAGCTGGGGAGCACAGCAGAGTGCTCAGATTAGCTCTGCCGGGGGTACAGGCCCAGGGGGGAGATGCCACATCCCCGTGGAGCCCCTGATCGCTCCTGACACCGCGCTCCCGCCCGGAGCAGCCGCGGTGGCAGGGACACCTCGGTCTGCACGCCAACCACGGGCACCAACATCCTCCAGCCTCCTCCGGCAGCAGCTGGGATTTGTTCTGATCTCATCACTCCTCGAGGGCTGAGTCAGGATCAGAAACCCCAGCCTGGTTTGGGTTGGGAGCGACCTTAAAGCTCCTCCTGTTCCCTCCCTGCCCTGGGCAGGGACACCTTCCCCAGACCATGTTGTTCAGAATTTAAATCTTACTTACAAATCAAATACATGCTGAAATTCAAGTGCTCTCCTGATACCGTTGGGGGTTTGGATTTTATTCTTCTTTTCCTATTAAATCATGTGATGTGACAGCATAAATAATGTGACTGAGCGTCTTTGGCAATCTGGTCATCTGCAGCGTGTCTCGAGGCTTTTGAGGGGGGGTAAAGCCAGAATAGCTGTGGCTGTTGGACTGAGCAAGGCTGTGGAAAGGAGATCAGTACCTGGTTGCACAAATAAGTTGATTTTTTCCATCTTCCAGGGTCTGTTTTCCTTTTGCTGTGTCTCTGTAAGGCCAATTAACATTAATGGGAGTTGTATAAACAGACCCTTACAGGAGGACCTCATTAGCTCTTTCTTCCTGTGGTTTTCATTCCAAGTTGCTAAGTTCTATGGCTCAGCAAGAATGCTAAAAAATATGGAAAAGTAATGCTGGCTATTGCCGTACTGAAGTGCTTACTGAGTGAATTTCATGAGTCAGGTTTGGGAATGGATTGGCAGGTCCATAAGTAACCAGAACTCTGGAAAATCCATACCAAGAAAACCTGATCAGCCAGCTGTATAAATATCCCGCTGACCTCTTCCTCTTGGACAGCATAATTCTTGGGAAACTCTGTTTCCAAGGGAAAACCACGAGAAATTCTCACAGCCTTTGCTTTCCCAACCTGCCAAAGAGGCGTTTGCAAGGGAGTCACACACGGGCGCAGGCCCAGAGGATCTCCTGGGGTCAGCAGTGCTGCAAGGATTGCTGATTTCCTGGGATAATTGTGAGTCCCAACCATCCTCCATCCAAGTGAGCTGGGATTTTTGTGGGTGTTGTGTATTTAATTCAACTGTGAGAAACCTACAGCCCCTGACATCACTTCCCTGGCCTAGGGATGTTTGATTTTTCCCACGTTATGGTGGGATAATGAGATGTGTTTTCCTGTGTGGGAGACCAAGGGGCCCTCAGGCAGGAAAGATCCTTCCCTCTTTCCTCTTCTCCCTGTGAGTTTGAGGGGGTGTAACGGCACGAGGGACCTGGGTTGCATCAGAGTGTGAATTTGCGGGTCAGACAGTGAAATATCTGAATTCCAAATCTATCCTTGTGGCTTAATTATCAGGATCATGGGATAAATGAACATGGTTGAGCAGGAATGACAGAACTGTGAGGGAGAACACGGAGGTTGGGAAATGCCCTCCTTTTCACAGGCACGTTTGGAAATCTTAAATAAATGTAGGATTTAAACAGAGAAATGTCCCTGTGCAGTAGCTATTTTGATATTCCCAGCTCACCTTCCAAGCCCTGTTGTTTCGAAATGAGCTCTGGGGGTTGAATTTAACATCCTTGCTTTCAAAAAACCAAGCACACAAAAGGACAAGGTTTCCTTTCTCGTTTTTACTGCTGTTTCCAGCCCAGCTCTGTAATGCTATTTTTAGAACCGCGTGTTTTAATGCTGTGGCATGAATTGCTGGGTTTTCCTCTGGCTGATATAAAATAGAGGATCTGCACTTTGGTATTAGCAGTCAGCCAGGAAATCCGTGCCTGGTGCCAGAAATGGGCCTTCCTTCATAAATCTGTATTTATTTTCATTTTCTTGTGCAGCAGTGACGTGCCAGATCAGCTGTGCTGGTGTCCTGACACGTTCTGTAGTGCCATGGAACAGGGGAGGCTGGCCTGGAAACCAGAGACAAGATTTGCTTCTGATTCACTGGGGACACACACGGCTGGCAAACGCTGGTTTTCAGGGAATCAGGGATGGGACTGTTTTCTGATCCCCATAAAGAACTGGCAAAAGGCACTTCCACAGGGAGCTTCACACGTTTGCAAACATAAGTGATCAATCCTGTCTGATTGCCCTTAACCTTTTATTGATCATAGATTTATTACAAAGCAGGAAAGCTGTAATCCAGTGGGCTGAAATCAATGGAACAATCCCTGAGAGTGTCCAAGGCCAGGCGGGATGGGGCTTGGAGCAACCTGGGATGGTGGAAGGTGTCCCTGCCCATGGCAGGGTGGAATGAGATGAACTTTAATGTCTCTCCCAACCCAAACCATTCCATGATTCTATAATCCAGAGATCTGCATGCTCTTTCAGCTTGGCCTGTCTGAGCAAACTTCTCTTTCAGTGGAAAATGAGGATTATTCTTCCAATGTATCCGTTTCACCATCCCTGGAGGTGCCAAGGAAGGCCTGGCATGGCACTCAGTGCTCTGGGCTGGTGACAAGGTGGGGATTGGGTACAGGTTGGATTCGGTCTTGGAGGGCTTTTCCAGCCTCAATGATTCTGTGATTCTAGGGTTCAGTCCACTTTCTGTGCAGTCTGTGAAGGAGAAAGGCTCTGTAAATATAACCTAGAATTACACTTCTCTCTGGATCCGAGTTAATTCCCAAAACTCCCATGTCCTGCTGCTGCTCTGGCTGGTCCCTTCCTCTCCACTGGGGAGGCTTTACAGGGTAAGGGTCACATTAAGCACTTTCTAAGTTCTATTTTTGAGAGTTCTGAAAGGTGACACCTGTGTGGAGTCATTGCCATCCTTAAAATAAACGGGGTGGCAGCTCCGGGCACTGTGACACTGGTGGTGAGCAGGGACACACACAGCATGGGGGGAATGGGACTGGCTCTTATCAGGGTTTCAGAGCACCAGGTACCACGGAGCTTAATCCTGACAGGGCCTCAAGGTGTGACAGCTCAATAAATATTGAATGTGCCCTTAATCTCGGGGTGGGGAGTGCTGTACCCCCAGCAGGAAGTGCCAATCCTCCCTTTGTGAGCGCAAGATACTACAGTGAGTATCTCCCACCATATCAGCCCAGATATGGGAAGTGTACTCAGAGGGATATTGCACAAAGAGCAAACAGCAGCAGGGAGAGCTTTTGTTCCGCAGGCACCGAGCCCAGGTCAGCTGGTGACACGCTGCAGAGCTCCCAAAATTGCAGGCTTGGTGTCAGATCTGACTTGGATCTGGAAAAGGGAGGTTCTCTCCCCAAAAAGAGGGGCTAAGTGTGGTGCCCTCCCACAGAGGAATGGGGAGAAGGAAGAGTGCAGGGACAGTGGGACACGTTGTGTCCCTGTGAGCTGATCCCAGCGCTGAGCACCCCAAATCCTGCTGGGGGACGTGGCTCTCACCCCGCACACCTTGTGGAACAACCCACGGCCCTTCCTCTCACCCTTGGAAGAAAGGCCAGCACATAAAGGTCAGGGAGCTTAGGTTTGTGTGTAACTCTGGATTCTGCAGGGAAGACAAACAGTGCTCGTGAGAGGAGGCTGCAGTGTGGGCTGCCAGGTTGGTTGCTGTGTGTGGGTTTCCCGTGGCGCAGCCGTGACCGATGCCCTGTGACAGCCCGTGCGTGGCGCCTGCTGCTCTGCTGGTGCAGCTGGGGACTCTGTCGCTTCTCACCATCACCACACGACAGCAAAACTCTTTGGGAATGGAATTTTCGGCGATGAAATGGAGGCTCACGAAAGCACTTGCCACAACCGCTGGGAATAAACTCACTTTTAGTTTATTCACAGCATTGTGAAAAAATGGTGAATTCTGTAGTGCACTGTCCCTGCGTGGTGTGATGGGGGTGTGGGGTCCTGAGTGAAACCTTTGGTTTTAAGCTATCAGCTGCTGCACTTGAAGAGGGACCCACAGAGTGTGGCAGCACCCTGAGTCCCTGTAGGAACCCCAGGTCCAGCCTGACTTCCCAGCAAAGCTTGGTCTTGCACAGTGATGAGATCACAGAATCCCTGGGGCTGGAAAAGCCCTCCCAGGCCATTGAGTCCAAGCTGTGCCCGATCCCCACCTTGTCCCCAGCCCAGAGCACTGAGTGTCCAGGCCTTCCTTGGACACCTACAGGGATAGAGACTCCAAACCTCCCTGGGCAGCCCCCGCCAATGTTTAACCCTCTCCATTACTAAATTCCTCCTCATGTCCACCCTGAGCCTCCCCTGGCCCAGCCTGAGGCCGTTCCCTCTCCTCCTGTCCCTGTTCCCTGCGAGCAGAGCCCGACCCCCCCGGCTGCCCCCTCCTGTCAGGGACTTGTGCAGAGCCACAAGGTCCCCCCTGAGCCTCCTTTGCTCCAGCCTGAGCCCCTTCCCCAGCTCTCTCAGCCTGCCTCACAGGACTGACTCTGGATGTGGGTCATTGTTGCGATTCCCTGGGGAGCAGTTTCACCCCGTGACACACCTGGGCCACCTTTGGTGTGCCCTCCCTCCTACCCTGGTGGCTGCAGGCTCCGGGGGCCTTTGGCAAAGGGCAGGCTGTGGCTGAATCTCCTCCCAGCCCTCCTGCACCGCAGCATCCCGCAGCAGGACCGGGCTCTGTGCTGGCCGGGAACCTCTTCAGCTCACAGAAACCCTCTGGCAAAGTGTTATCGCCACGGTGTGTCAACACGGCTTCGAAATGGTGGCTGCAGGTCACCAGGGATGGGGACAAAGCTGCTGGTGACATGTTGTGTAAACAGGAAGAAAATCTGCCTGTTCCCTCGGTGACTCCATAGTGATCGGGAAACACTGTCCCGTTTCACAAGCCTCCCCGGCCTCTCACGGGTCACAAACACGGTTTGCTTTCCCCAGGAGCCACGGACACCTCTTTGTGTGCCTCTGACAATGCAGAATCACAGCTGCTCGGGCTGGAGAGGACCTTAAAGCTCAGGGACCCCTGCCAGGGAGTCCCCACTCTTGCTCCCAAACATCTCAACAGTTCTGGGCCTTCTGCTGGCAGCTGTGCCAAGGTCATCAATAGCTTTTATTCTGGATAAATCACAAAGAAACCTAAAGCTTTTAAAGCAATTTTATCTAAAATCTCCTTTCTTAAACCATTTAGGATACTTTCAAATAGCAAACAGCTTATGGAAACCACCACTTGCTGACAGATTCACAGGAATGGGGGCAAAGTTTGTGATGCTGAGTAGTGCTAGAGGAGACCCAAAACAACCACCCTGAGGGGTCTGCAGCTCCTTGTGCAGGGTTCTGGTGCAGACCCATCAGAAACCAGCCAGCACGGTGAGGTGGTGACTGCCACAGTCCCTGCACCTCCCTGAGCTCCACAAGCTTCCAGCTCACCTGGCATCAGAGCCACAGGTCACCTCAGGTGGCCTTAGGCCATGATGGCCGAGCTCTTGGTCAGGACAGTACAGAGGCAGAGTCAAGTCCAACTCCTTTGGCCATCACCCCCTCCCAGTATTCACCTTTAGATGCCAGAAATAACCATCTTTGCACTTCAGTAAACATTATCTATATTTGGATGTTAGCTGGGGGTCTTGCCCTTACTCCTTTTGAAGTCAGTGGGTTTGACAGATGAGGAAATGGGTTCTAAAGCAAAGCAAGAAAAATCTTATTCCACCTTATTTTCATCCCAGTTCCGCACATAGAAGGGTAGGGCTGCTTTTTAACAAGTCTGTTGTAGCAACAGCCTGCAATCAACACACATGTGCTGTTATCTCTTTGTGGGAGATAAATTTAAATTGTCGGGCCATGCCATGGAAATGCAACATTTGCATTTTCCTCTCAGGATGTGCCAGGACACTGCAGGGCAATCGCAAAGCAGGAGTTGGGCACTGAAGTGAGGTGGAGGAAGGAGCAGCCTGAGCTCCTGCCAAGCACTATATGCTGCTGTTTAAAAGTATTTCAGAGGGGATGGAGGGGAGCGCAAGCAAAGCTCCAGAACCGTGTCAGCAGTAGGTATCATAACACAATCTCAGGGCTTGCAAAGACTCTCCTCACTATTCCTCATTTGTGTGGCTAATCCCACTCCCTTCGCTGTTGGCTGGGAGACCCAGGGATTGTTTTTGCATGCTGGGTCTCAGAATGATGCACACCCGCACTGATCTTGCCTCCTGGATTCAAGTCAGCCCCACCATCCTCCTTGGGATGCTCCATGCCCTAAACGTCCCGGCTTCCTTCAGTTGTGTTTTCTCTTTATCTTTTCGTGCTCTACAGTGACTCCACAGTTCCTTCATCACTGCCTGGTGCTTCTTCCAGTAGCTCACCAAGGCTGCAACATCTGTCTTGTTTCATCCATCCCTGTCCCCTTCCAGTGGGGAGGTCTTGGTGTGCAGTTTCTGTTTTGGCAGGATTTTCAGGTTTGGGTTTTTTTAAAGCCAGCAGTAGAAACATTGCCCTCCCTCCAGCTCCTGTGTTTCAATTAGGAAAGAGCAGATTGCTGGTGGCTGGGGGGAACAGGGAAGATTGATGGGGTTTCTGCAATCCCATGGGAGTTCCCTGGCAGGCTCCTGGGAAACTGCTGAGTCCTGCACGGATGAACCTCACCCTCATGGTAACAGTTCTGTTTTGCCTAAGGAGGTATCAGGAGTGCCACCATCACTGTCATCCAGGAGCATTAGGAGATCTTATAGATATGCCCTTGAATGCCTAAAAATAGAGAACAAAACCTCCAACCCCTCTGCACCATTTCCCAGGGGGTTGGGCTTTTGCTTCGACGTTTTGACAGGACAAGAGGAGGTTCAGGTTAGACATCAGGAGGAATTTCTCCATGGAAAGGGTTGTTCAGCATTGCCCAAGGAGGTGGTGGAGTCCCCATCCCCGGAGGTGTCCAAGGAATGACCGGATGTGGCACTCAGGGCTCTGGACTGGTGGTATTTGGTCAGTCAAAGGTTGGACTCAGCCCTGGAGATCTTTTCCAGTTCTAATTATTCTGTGATTCCCTCCCCACATCCCATCCTGCTGACTGCTCCATGCCCTCTGGCCCTCTGTGCCCGTTCCTGACTGCTGGAGCTGCCTGTGTGCTCTGCATTCCCTCCTCTCTCCAGCCCTGTGTCTGTGATGCTTTTCCTGGCACCCTTCCCAAGTTCTCTTGCTGCCAAGTCAGACTCAGTACAAGCGTCTTGTATTCCCTTTCAAATCCTTTCCTATCGTGGCAAATAAACCCACTGTCCTCCACACACACACTCCTGATATTATCCTTGACAGCTCTTCACTTCTGGCACTCAGCTGCTGCTTAATCATATGGTTTCTTTCTCTGAGTCACCTCATGTGCTCTTGCAGCCAAGAGCTTGACTTTGATTTGGCAATGTCACGGCAGGAGCACGTCCCTCGGGATCCCATGGCTGCCCCGCATGTCCCACTGTCACCAGCACGCTCCTCTGTGCTCTGCTCCGGGCCGGCACCGGTGCCTCTGGAGAGCAGGACCATCGCCTCCCCTCTGCCTTCCCGCACACACCACCGGCACCCTGCTCCACCCCGCTTTTCCCGATTTTATCATTTCCCTGCTGCTTTGCAGGGTTTCTGTTCTTTGCACAGAGCGACCTGCCTGACCTTGACTCCCAGGTAGCCCTGGCGCTCAGATCCCTTCTCCAAACATCCTTCCACTGAGGCCCCTCTCCCCCCACGCTCTCGTCCTCGTGACATTTGCAAAGAGGGGGCAAGCAGAGCAAACCAAACAACTCCAGCAAATATCGCTGGAAAAGGGGAACTAACGCGATGTGCAGGGAGCACCGGGAATAACCTGGCTGCCTTCCGAGCCCTGTCCTTCCCCTGACCCCTCCTGCCGCACGTCTGCTCCGCGCTGCGGGCCCGGCACGGGACCCCCCGCTCCTCCCCAAATCCCCCGTGTACCTACGGAGCGATAACCGAGCTCTGCTCCTCCTTAGGAAAACAACCGGAGCTTCCCAGAGGAGCTGTTTGCAGACAACGCTGCAAAACCGCTTCCCCGCGCCGCTCTTTGTACTGAGCAAATAAAAGGGCAGCCTAAAGCGAGAGGGCTGGGATAAAAGTTGGATTTCTCATTGTCCAGGGAATGCTGCAGGTGTGGACGCACCTATTCACCCTCCCAGCCCCTCGGCCGGTCCCGCTTTGTGCGAAGAGGGTGTTGGTGTTTATTGCCTTTTTCCCCAGCTGCCCACTGGCACGGACTTTGCTCCTCCGGGCTGGGATTTCTAAGCAGCGGGAGGCTTTCCACGTGTGTTTGAGAAGGTACAAAGCCTGCCGGAAAACAATGGAAATAGCTGCCTTATGACTGCTGCGTGTCACGCACTCGGTTCTTGCCCGTTCGTTTGTCCTTGGAGCTGCTCGCGCCGCCTGGAACCTGATCCCGAGCGGTGCCGGGCGCTGGGGCTGGCACGAACACCGGCACCGTGCCATGGGGACAGACACGGCCGCGCTCCGGCCCGGCCGGAGCTCCAGGCCTCGGGCAGGCGCTGACGGACCCCTCTCGGCCCACCGCAGCCCGGAGCCACCGTGGATGTGTGGAGCGGGCCGTGGGTTCCATGAGGAGTGGGGGGTTCGTGGGGGCTTCCTGCTGGGAGGAAACAGCTGCTTCAGAGCTGTGTGCGGTGGGAGCAGCTTCTCCCGTGCTCTGCTTCCCACAGGGTCCCGGCCTGGGAGCATCTCGGCTGGCTCAGCATGGCCCTGTCTGGTTCTCCACACCTCCAGGACAGGATCTCCGTCGGACAGGCTCCCGATGTGCAAGCTCCCCTCAGACCCCAAGGACAGGATCTCCTTTATTTCCCCTACGATAGTCTCCCCTCAGCCCCCCCCGGACTGAATCCTCTCATCCAGAGGCTCCCCTTTGTCCAATCTCCCTTCAGGTCGCCAAGCACAGGATCGCCTCCATTTCCCCCAGCACTGGATCCCCTCACCTGCTCCTTCAGGACAGGCTCTCCTCAGCCCCCTCCAACAACAGGATCCCCAGGACTTGATCCCCTCTGGGACAAGCTCCCCTCAGCCCCCCTCAACCACAGCATCCCCAAGACTGGATTCCTTCAAGTCCCTCCGGCCAAGTCCCCTTGAGCCCCTCCTCAGCGGGCACAGCCGCGGCTGGCCGAGATGCGGCAGGCTCCGTTCCCCCGTCCCTCGCTGCGTGCTGCCGCCTGCCTTCCCCCCTGCCCTACCCCGCGCTCCCCCCTCGCTCGCCGCCCGCGGTGATCCAAGCTGAGCTCACGGCCGCGCCTCACGACACCCTGGCCCGGCACGTCAGCCCTGCCATCGCGTGAGAGCCGCCGCCCGCCGCCGCCCCCCCGCCCGCCGCCATCACGCACGGCGGGAACAGCTGCCGGCACGGCTCGGCCAGACCCCTCTCCCAGACCCCGCTCCCAGCCAAGGCGGGCCCTCGCCAGCTCCTATTAATGCAGATCTTAATTAATGACCCCCGCGGGGGGCGAGCCGTCCTTCACACGCAACACATTTCCCCCCCCCCCCCTTCGCCCGCGCCTGGCGTGGAAGCACGAAGAGGTTAAAATGGAGGCGGGGGCGTGAGGCGATTGCCAAGGCGGGATTAGCGCGGCTCGGAGCTCGGCACGCAAAGGGGGACGGGGCACGGTGGCCACACGCGAGGGACCCGAGGTGACACGCGTGGCATCGCCGTGCAAAGCCGGGGGGTCGACGGAGGGCACCGGGCGCCCGTTCGGGCGCCCGGTG